>NC_133534.1:217727734-218027734 GCF_048544455.1 Silene latifolia
GTGAACCATTTATCTTTGTTCATTAGTCCTTGTGACACGTTGTGTTAAACAATTATACTTGTTCATTAGTCCATGTGAGTCGTTGTGTGAATCATTTGTCCTTGTTCATTAGTCCATGTGACTCGTTGTGTGAACCATTTGTCCTTGTTCATTAGTCCATGTCCTTGTTACTTAGTCCATGTGACTCGTTGTGTGAACCAGTTGTCCTTGTTCATTAGCCCTTGTGAGTCGTTGTGTGAACTATTTGTCCTTGTTTATTAGTAAATGTGACTCGTTGTGTGAACCATTTATCCTTCTTCATTAGTCTTTGTGACCTGTTGTGTGAACCATTTGTCCTTGTTTATTAGTCCTTGTGGCTCGTTGTGTTGAACAATTTTAATTGTTCATTAGTCCATGTGACTCGTTGTGTGAACCATTTGTCCTTGTTCATTAGCCCTGGGGAGTCGTTGTGTGAAATATTTGTCCTTGTTTAGTAGTAAATGTGACTCGTTGTGTGAACCATTTATCCTTATTCATTAGTCTTTGTGGCCATTGTGTGAACCATTTGTCCTTGTTTATTAGTCTTTGTGAATCGTTGTGTTAAACAATTGTACTTGTTCATTAGTCCATGTGACGCGTTGTGTGAACCATTTGTCCTTGTTCATTAGTCCTTGTGACTCTTTGTGTGTACCATTTGTCCTTGTTCATAAGTCAATGTGACTCGTTGTGTTTACCATTTGTCCTTGTTCATTAGTCCTTATGACTCGTTGTGTTAAACAATTGTACTTGTTCTTTAGTTCATGAGTGTCGTTGTGTGATCCATTTGTCCTTGTTTATTAGTCCTTGTGACTCGTTGTGTTGAACAATTGTAATTGTTCATTAGTCCATGTGACTCGTTATGTGAACCATTTGTCCTTGTTCATTAGTCCTTGTGACTCGATGTGTTAAACAATTGTACTTGTTCATTAGCCCATCTGAGTCGTTTTGTGAACCATTTGTCCTTGTTCATAAGTCCTTGTGACTCGTTGTGTGAACCAATTGTACTTGTTCATTAGTTCATGTGACTCGTTGTGTGAACCATTTGTCCTTGTTCATTAGTCCTTCTGACTCATTGTGTGAATCATTTGTCCTTGTAAATTAGTCCTTGTGAGTCGTTGTGTTAAACAATTGTACTTGTTCATTAGTCCATGTGACGCGTTGTGTGAACCATTTGTCCTTGTTCATAAGTCCTTGTGACTCTTTGTGTGTACCATTTGTCCTTGTTCATAAGTCTATGTGACTCGTTGTGTTTACCATTTGTCCTTGTTCATTAGTCCTTATGACTCGTTGTGTTAAACAATTGTACTTGTTCATTAGTTTATGAGAGTCGTTGTGTGAACCATTTGTCCTTGTTTATTAGTCCTTGTGGCTCGTTGTGTTGAACAATTGTAATTGTTCATTAGTCCATGTGACTCGTTGTGTGAACCGTTTGTCCTTGTTCATTAGTCCTTCTGACTCATTGTGTGAACCATTTGTCCTTGTTCATTAGTCCTTGTGACTCGTTGTGTTAAACAATTGTTTTTGTGCATTAGTCCAGATGACTCGTTGTGTGAACAATTTGTCCTTGTTTATTAGTCTTTGTGACTCGTTGTGTTGAACAATTGTAATTAATCATTAGTAAATGTGACTCGTAGTGTGAACCATTTATCTTTGTTCATTAGTCCTTGTGACACGTTGTGTTAAACAATTATACTTGTTCATTAGTCCATGTGAGTCGTTGTGTGAATCATTTGTCCTTGTTCATTAGTCCATGTGACTCGTTGTGTGAACCATTTGTCCTTGTTCATTAGTCCATGTCCTTGTTACTTAGTCCATGTGACTCGTTGTGTGAACCAGTTGTCCTTGTTCATTAGCCCTTGTGAGTCGTTGTGTGAACTATTTGTCCTTGTTTATTAGTAAATGTGACTCGTTGTGTGAACCATTTATCCTTCTTCATTAGTCTTTGTGACCTGTTGTGTGAACCATTTGTCCTTGTTTATTAGTCCTTGTGGCTCGTTGTGTTGAACAATTTTAATTGTTCATTAGTCCATGTGACTCGTTGTGTGAACCATTTGTCCTTGTTCATTAGCCCTGGGGAGTCGTTGTGTGAAATATTTGTCCTTGTTTAGTAGTAAATGTGACTCGTTGTGTGAACCATTTATCCTTATTCATTAGTCTTTGTGGCCTGTTGTGTGAACCATTTGTCCTTGTTTATTAGTCTTTGTGAATCGTTGTGTTAAACAATTGTACTTGTTCATTAGTCCATGTGACGCGTTGTGTGAACCATTTGTCCTTGTTCATTAGTCCTTGTGACTCTTTGTGTGTACCATTTGTCCTTGTTCATAAGTCAATGTGACTCGTTGTGTTTACCATTTGTCCTTGTTCATTAGTCCTTATGACTCGTTGTGTTAAACAATTGTACTTGTTCTTTAGTTCATGAGTGTCGTTGTGTGATCCATTTGTCCTTGTTTATTAGTCCTTGTGACTCGTTGTGTTGAACAATTGTAATTGTTCATTAGTCCATGTGACTCGTTATGTGAACCATTTGTCCTTGTTCATTAGTCCTTGTGACTCGATGTGTTAAACAATTGTACTTGTTCATTAGCCCATCTGAGTCGTTTTGTGAACCAGTTGTCCTTGTTCATAAGTCCTTGTGACTCGTTGTGTGAACCAATTGTACTTGTTCATTAGTTCATGTGACTCGTTGTGTGAACCATTTGTCCTTGTTCATTAGTCCTTCTGACTCATTGTGTGAATCATTTGTCCTTGTAAATTAGTCCTTGTGAGTCGTTGTGTTAAACAATTGTACTTGTTCATTAGTCCATGTGACGCGTTGTGTGAACCATTTGTCCTTGTTCATAAGTCCTTGTGACTCTTTGTGTGTACCATTTGTCCTTGTTCATAAGTCTATGTGACTCGTTGTGTTTACCATTTGTCCTTGTTCATTAGTCCTTATGACTCGTTGTGTTAAACAATTGTACTTGTTCATTAGTTTATGAGAGTCGTTGTGTGAACCATTTGTCCTTGTTTATTAGTCCTTGTGGCTCGTTGTGTTGAACAATTGTAATTGTTCATTAGTCCATGTGACTCGTTGTGTGAACCGTTTGTCCTTGTTCATTAGTCCTTCTGACTCATTGTGTGAACCATTTGTCCTTGTTCATTAGTCCTTGTGACTCGTTGTGTTAAACAATTGTTCTTGTGCATTAGTCCAGATGACTCGTTGTGTGAACAATTTGTCCTTGTTTATTAGTCTTTGTGACTCGTTGTGTTGAACAATTGTAATTAATCATTAGTAAATGTGACTCGTAGTGTGAACCATTTATCTTTGTTCATTAGTCCTTGTGACACGTTGTGTTAAACAATTATACTTGTTCATTAGTCCATGTGAGTCGTTGTGTGAATCATTTGTCCTTGTTCATTAGTCCATGTGACTCGTTGTGTGAACCATTTGTCCTTGTTCATTAGTCCATGTCCTTGTTCATTAGTCCATGTGACTCGTTGTGTGAACCATTTGTCCTTGTTCATTAGCCCTTGTGAGTCGTTGTGTGAACTATTTGTCCTTGTTTATTAGTAAATGTGACTCGTTGTGTGAACCATTTATCCTTCTTCATTAGTCTTTGTGACCTGTTGTGTGAACCATTTGTCCTTGTTTATTAGTCCTTGTGGCTCGTTGTGTTGAACAATTTTAATTGTTCATTAGTCCATGTGACTCGTTGTGTGAACCATTTGTCCTTGTTCATTAGCCCTGGGGAGTCGTTGTGTGAAATATTTGTCCTTGTTTAGTAGTAAATGTGACTCGTTGTGTGAACCATTTATCCTTATTCATTAGTCTTTGTGGCCTGTTGTGTGAACCATTTGTCCTTGTTTATTAGTCTTTGTGAATCGTTGTGTTAAACAATTGTACTTGTTCATTAGTCCATGTGACGCGTTGTGTGAACCATTTGTCCTTGTTCATTAGTCCTTGTGACTCTTTGTGTGTACCATTTGTCCTTGTTCATAAGTCAATGTGACTCGTTGTGTTTACCATTTGTCCTTGTTCATTAGTCCTTATGACTCGTTGTGTTAAACAATTGTACTTGTTCTTTAGTTCATGAGTGTCGTTGTGTGAACCATTTGTCCTTGTTTATTAGTCCTTGTGGCTCGTTGTGTTGAACAATTGTAATTGTTCATTAGTCCATGTGACTCGTTGTGTGAACCATTTGTCCTTGTTCATTAGTCCTTCTGACTTGTTGTGTGAACCATTTGTCCTTGTTCATTAGTCCTTGTGACTCGTTGTGTTAAACAATTGTTCTTGTGCATTAGTCCAGGTGACTCGTTGTGTGAACAATTTGTCCTTGTTTATTAGTCTTTATGACTCGTTGTGTTGAACAATTGTAATTAATCATAAGTAAATGTGACTCGTTGTGTGAACCATTTGTCCTTGTTTATTAGTCTTTGTGACTCGTTGTGTTGAACAATTGTAATTAATCATTAGTAAATGTGACTCATTGTGTGAACCATTTATCTTTGTTCATTAGTCCTTGTGACTCGTTGTGTTAAACAAATGTACTTGTTCATTAGTCCATGTGAGTCGTTGTGTGAACCATTTGTCCTTGTTCAGTAGTCCATGTGACTCGTTGTGTGAACCATTTATCCTGGTTCATTAGCCCTTATGACTCGTTGTGTGAACTATTTGTCCTTATTTATAAGTAAATGTGACTCGTTGTGTGAACCATTTACCCTTGTTCATTAGTTTTTGTGACTCGTTGTGTTAAACAATTGTACTTGTTCTTTAGTCCATGTGACTCGTTGTGTGAACCATTTGTCCTTGTTTATTAGTCCTTGTGGCTCGTTGTGTTGAACAATTGTAATTGTTCATTAGTCCATGTGACTCGTTATGTGAACCATTTGTCCTTGTTCATAAGTCTTTGTGACTCGTTGTGTGAACCAATTGTACTTGTTCATTAGTTCATGTGACTCGTTGTGTGAACCATTTGTCCTTGTTCATTAGTCCTTTTGACTCATTGTGTGAATCATTTGTCCTTGTTCATTAGTCCTTGTGACTCGTTGTGTTAAACAATTGTACTTGTTCATTAGTCCATGTGACGCATTGTGTGAACCATTTGTCCTTGTTTATTAGTCCTTGTGACTCTTTGTGTGTACCATTTGTCCTTGTTCATAAGTCTATGTGACTCGTTGTGTTTACCATTTGTCCTTGTTCATTAGTCCTTATGACTCGTTGTGTTAAACAATTGTACTTGTTCATTAGTTCATGAGAGTCGTTGTGTGAACCATTTGTCCTTGTTTATTAGTCCTTGTGGCTCGTTGTGTTGAACAATTGTAATTGTTCATTAGTCCATGTGACTCGTTGTGTGAACCGTTTGTCCTTGTTCATTAGTCCTTCTAACTCGTTGTGTGAACCATTTGTCCTTGTTCATTAGTCCTTGTGACTCGTTGTGTTAAACAATTGTTCATGTGCATTAGTCCAGGTGACTCGTTGTGTGAACAATTTGTCCTTGTTTATTAGTCTTTGTGACTCGTTGTGTTGAACAATTGTAATTAATCATTAGTAAATGTGACTCGTTGTGTGAACCATTTATCTTTGTTCATTAGTCCTTGTGACACGTTGTGTTAAACAATTATACTTGTTCATTAGTCCATGTGAGTCGTTGTGTGAACCATTTGTCCTTGTTCATTAGTCCATGTGACTCGTTGTGTGAACCATTTGTCCTTGTTCATTAGTCCATGTCCTTGTTCATTAGTCCATATGACTCGTTGTGTGAACCATTTGTCCTTGTTCATTAGCCCTTGTGAGTCGTTGTGTGAACTATTTGTCCTTGTTTATTAGTAAATGTGACTCGTTGTGTGAACCATTTATCCTTGTTCATTAGTCTTTGTGACCTGTTGTGTGAACCATTTGTCCTGATTTATTAGTCCTTGTGGCTCGTTGTGTTGAACAATTGTAATTGTTCATTAGTCCATGTGACTCGTTGTGTGAACCATTTGTCCTTGTTCATTAGCCCTTGTGAGTCGTTGTGTGAACTATTTGTCCTTGTTTATTAGTAAATGTGACTCGTTGTGTGAACCATTTATCCTTCTTCATTAGTCTTTGTGACCTGTTGTGTGAACCATTTGTCCTTGTTTATTAGTCCTTGTGGCTCGTTGTGTTGAACAATTTTAATTGTTCATTTGTCCATGTGACTCGTTGTGTGAACCATTTGTCCTTGTTCATTAGCCCTGGGGAGTCGTTGTGTGAAATATTTGTCCTTGTTTAGTAGTAAATGTGACTCGTTGTGTGAACCATTTATCCTTATTCATTAGTCTTTGTGGCCTGTTGTGTGAACCATTTGTCCTTGTTTATTAGTCTTTGTGAATCGTTGTGTTAAACAATTGTACTTGTTCATTAGTCCATGTGACGCGTTGTGTGAACCATTTGTCCTTGTTCATTAGTCCTTGTGACTCTTTGTGTGTACCATTTGTCCTTGTTCATAAGTCAATGTGACTCGTTGTGTTTACCATTTGTCCTTGTTCATTAGTCCTTATGACTCGTTGTGTTAAACAATTGTACTTGTTCTTTAGTTCATGAGTGTCGTTGTGTGATCCATTTGTCCTTGTTTATTAGTCCTTGTGACTCGTTGTGTTGAACAATTGTAATTGTTCATTAGTCCATGTGACTCGTTATGTGAACCATTTGTCCTTGTTCATTAGTCCTTGTGACTCGATGTGTTAAACAATTGTACTTGTTCATTAGCCCATCTGAGTCGTTTTGTGAACCAGTTGTCCTTGTTCATAAGTCCTTGTGACTCGTTGTGTGAACCAATTGTACTTGTTCATTAGTTCATGTGACTCGTTGTGTGAACCATTTGTCCTTGTTCATTAGTCCTTCTGACTCATTGTGTGAATCATTTGTCCTTGTAAATTAGTCCTTGTGAGTCGTTGTGTTAAACAATTGTACTTGTTCATTAGTCCATGTGACGCGTTGTGTGAACCATTTGTCCTTGTTCATAAGTCCTTGTGACTCTTTGTGTGTACCATTTGTCCTTGTTCATAAGTCTATGTGACTCGTTGTGTTTACCATTTGTCCTTGTTCATTAGTCCTTATGACTCGTTGTGTTAAACAATTGTACTTGTTCATTAGTTTATGAGAGTCGTTGTGTGAACCATTTGTCCTTGTTTATTAGTCCTTGTGGCTCGTTGTGTTGAACAATTGTAATTGTTCATTAGTCCATGTGACTCGTTGTGTGAACCGTTTGTCCTTGTTCATTAGTCCTTCTGACTCATTGTGTGAACCATTTGTCCTTGTTCATTAGTCCTTGTGACTCGTTGTGTTAAACAATTGTTCTTGTGCATTAGTCCAGATGACTCGTTGTGTGAACAATTTGTCCTTGTTTATTAGTCTTTGTGACTCGTTGTGTTGAACAATTGTAATTAATCATTAGTAAATGTGACTCGTAGTGTGAACCATTTATCTTTGTTCATTAGTCCTTGTGACACGTTGTGTTAAACAATTTTACTTGTTCATTAGTCCATGTGAGTCGTTGTGTGAATCATTTGTCCTTGTTCATTAGTCCATGTGACTCGTTGTGTGAACCATTTGTCCTTGTTCATTAGTCCATGTCCTTGTTACTTAGTCCATGTGACTCGTTGTGTGAACCAGTTGTCCTTGTTCATTAGCCCTTGTGAGTCGTTGTGTGAACTATTTGTCCTTGTTTATTAGTAAATGTGACTCGTTGTGTGAACCATTTATCCTTCTTCATTAGTCTTTGTGACCTGTTGTGTGAACCATTTGTCCTTGTTTATTAGTCCTTGTGGCTCGTTGTGTTGAACAATTTTAATTGTTCATTAGTCCATGTGACTCGTTGTGTGAACCATTTGTCCTTGTTCATTAGCCCTGGGGAGTCGTTGTGTGAAATATTTGTCCTTGTTTAGTAGTAAATGTGACTCGTTGTGTGAACCATTTATCCTTATTCATTAGTCTTTGTGGCCTGTTGTGTGAACCATTTGTCCTTGTTTATTAGTCTTTGTGAATCGTTGTGTTAAACAATTGTACTTGTTCATTAGTCCATGTGACGCGTTGTGTGAACCATTTGTCCTTGTTCATTAGTCCTTGTGACTCTTTGTGTGTACCATTTGTCCTTGTTCATAAGTCAATGTGACTCGTTGTGTTTACCATTTGTCCTTGTTCATTAGTCCTTATGACTCGTTGTGTTAAACAATTGTACTTGTTCTTTAGTTCATGAGTGTCGTTGTGTGATCCATTTGTCCTTGTTTATTAGTCCTTGTGACTCGTTGTGTTGAACAATTGTAATTGTTCATTAGTCCATGTGACTCGTTATGTGAACCATTTGTCCTTGTTCATTAGTCCTTGTGACTCGATGTGTTAAACAATTGTACTTGTTCATTAGCCCATCTGAGTCGTTTTGTGAACCAGTTGTCCTTGTTCATAAGTCCTTGTGACTCGTTGTGTGAACCAATTGTACTTGTTCATTAGTTCATGTGACTCGTTGTGTGAACCATTTGTCCTTGTTCATTAGTCCTTCTGACTCATTGTGTGAATCATTTGTCCTTGTAAATTAGTCCTTGTGAGTCGTTGTGTTAAACAATTGTACTTGTTCATTAGTCCATGTGACGCGTTGTGTGAACCATTTGTCCTTGTTCATAAGTCCTTGTGACTCTTTGTGTGTACCATTTGTCCTTGTTCATAAGTCTATGTGACTCGTTGTGTTTACCATTTGTCCTTGTTCATTAGTCCTTATGACTCGTTGTGTTAAACAATTGTACTTGTTCATTAGTTTATGAGAGTCGTTGTGTGAACCATTTGTCCTTGTTTATTAGTCCTTGTGGCTCGTTGTGTTGAACAATTGTAATTGTTCATTAGTCCATGTGACTCGTTGTGTGAACCGTTTGTCCTTGTTCATTAGTCCTTCTGACTCATTGTGTGAACCATTTGTCCTTGTTCATTAGTCCTTGTGACTCGTTGTGTTAAACAATTGTTCTTGTGCATTAGTCCAGATGACTCGTTGTGTGAACAATTTGTCCTTGTTTATTAGTCTTTGTGACTCGTTGTGTTGAACAATTGTAATTAATCATTAGTAAATGTGACTCGTAGTGTGAACCATTTATCTTTGTTCATTAGTCCTTGTGACACGTTGTGTTAAACAATTATACTTGTTCATTAGTCCATGTGAGTCGTTGTGTGAATCATTTGTCCTTGTTCATTAGTCCATGTGACTCGTTGTGTGAACCATTTGTCCTTGTTCATTAGTCCATGTCCTTGTTCATTAGTCCATGTGACTCGTTGTGTGAACCATTTGTCCTTGTTCATTAGCCCTTGTGAGTCGTTGTGTGAACTATTTGTCCTTGTTTATTAGTAAATGTGACTCGTTGTGTGAACCATTTATCCTTCTTCATTAGTCTTTGTGACCTGTTGTGTGAACCATTTGTCCTTGTTTATTAGTCCTTGTGGCTCGTTGTGTTGAACAATTTTAATTGTTCATTAGTCCATGTGACTCGTTGTGTGAACCATTTGTCCTTGTTCATTAGCCCTGGGGAGTCGTTGTGTGAAATATTTGTCCTTGTTTAGTAGTAAATGTGACTCGTTGTGTGAACCATTTATCCTTATTCATTAGTCTTTGTGGCCTGTTGTGTGAACCATTTGTCCTTGTTTATTAGTCTTTGTGAATCGTTGTGTTAAACAATTGTACTTGTTCATTAGTCCATGTGACGCGTTGTGTGAACCATTTGTCCTTGTTCATTAGTCCTTGTGACTCTTTGTGTGTACCATTTGTCCTTGTTCATAAGTCAATGTGACTCGTTGTGTTTACCATTTGTCCTTGTTCATTAGTCCTTATGACTCGTTGTGTTAAACAATTGTACTTGTTCTTTAGTTCATGAGTGTCGTTGTGTGAACCATTTGTCCTTGTTTATTAGTCCTTGTGGCTCGTTGTGTTGAACAATTGTAATTGTTCATTAGTCCATGTGACTCGTTGTGTGAACCATTTGTCCTTGTTCATTAGTCCTTCCGACTCGTTGTGTGAACCATTTGTCCTTGTTCATTAGTCCTTGTGACTCGTTGTGTTAAACAATTGTTCTTGTGCATTAGTCCAGGTGACTCGTTGTGTGAACAATTTGTCCTTGTTTATTAGTCTTTATGACTCGTTGTGTTGAACAATTGTAATTAATCATAAGTAAATGTGACTCGTTGTGTGAACCATTTGTCCTTGTTTATTAGTCTTTGTGACTCGTTGTGTTGAACAATTGTAATTAATCATTAGTAAATGTGACTCATTGTGTGAACCATTTATCTTTGTTCATTAGTCCTTGTGACTCGTTGTGTTAAACAAATGTACTTGTTCATTAGTCCATGTGAGTCGTTGTGTGAACCATTTGTCCTTGTTCAGTAGTCCATGTGACTCGTTGTGTGAACCATTTATCCTGGTTCATTAGCCCTTATGACTCGTTGTGTGAACTATTTGTCCTTATTTATAAGTAAATGTGACTCGTTGTGTGAACCATTTACCCTTGTTCATTAGTTTTTGTGACTCGTTGTGTTAAACAATTGTACTTGTTCTTTAGTCCATGTGACTCGTTGTGTGAACCATTTGTCCTTGTTTATTAGTCCTTGTGGCTCGTTGTGTTGAACAATTGTAATTGTTCATTAGTCCATGTGACTCGTTATGTGAACCATTTGTCCTTGTTCATAAGTCTTTGTGACTCGTTGTGTGAACCAATTGTACTTGTTCATTAGTTCATGTGACTCGTTGTGTGAACCATTTGTCCTTGTTCATTAGTCCTTCTGACTCATTGTGTGAATCATTTGTCCTTGTTCATTAGTCCTTGTGACTCGTTGTGTTAAACAATTGTACTTGTTCATTAGTCCATGTGACGCATTGTGTGAACCATTTGTCCTTGTTTATTAGTCCTTGTGACTCTTTGTGTGTACCATTTGTCCTTGTTCATAAGTCTATGTGACTCGTTGTGTTTACCATTTGTCCTTGTTCATTAGTCCTTATGACTCGTTGTGTTAAACAATTGTACTTGTTCATTAGTTCATGAGAGTCGTTGTGTGAACCATTTGTCCTTGTTTATTAGTCCTTGTGGCTCGTTGTGTTGAACAATTGTAATTGTTCATTAGTCCATGTGACTCGTTGTGTGAACCGTTTGTCCTTGTTCATTAGTCCTTCTAACTCGTTGTGTGAACCATTTGTCCTTGTTCATTAGTCCTTGTGACTCGTTGTGTTAAACAATTGTTCATGTGCATTAGTCCAGGTGACTCGTTGTGTGAACAATTTGTCCTTGTTTATTAGTCTTTGTGACTCGTTGTGTTGAACAATTGTAATTAATCATTAGTAAATGTGACTCGTTGTGTGAACCATTTATCTTTGTTCATTAGTCCTTGTGACACGTTGTGTTAAACAATTATACTTGTTCATTAGTCCATGTGAGTCGTTGTGTGAACCATTTGTCCTTGTTCATTAGTCCATGTGACTCGTTGTGTGAACCATTTGTCCTTGTTCATTAGTCCATGTCCTTGTTCATTAGTCCATATGACTCGTTGTGTGAACCATTTGTCCTTGTTCATTAGCCCTTGTGAGTCGTTGTGTGAACTATTTGTCCTTGTTTATTAGTAAATGTGACTCGTTGTGTGAACCATTTATCCTTGTTCATTAGTCTTTGTGACCTGTTGTGTGAACCATTTGTCCTGATTTATTAGTCCTTGTGGCTCGTTGTGTTGAACAATTGTAATTGTTCATTAGTCCATGTGACTCGTTGTGTGAACCATTTGTCCTTGTTCATTAGCCCTTGTGAGTCGTTGTGTGAAATATTTGTCCTTGTTTATTAGTAAATGTGATCGTTGTGTGAACCATTTATCCTTGTTCATTAGTTTTTGTGGCCTGTTGTGTGAACCATTTGTCCTTGTTTATTAGTCCTTGTGACTCGTTGTGTTAAACAATTGTACTTGTTCATTAGTCCATGTGACGCGTTGTGTGAACCATTTGTCCTCTTTCATTAGTCCTTGTGACTCTTTGTGTGTACCATTTGTCCTTGTTCATAAGTCTATGTGACTCGTTGTGTTTACCATTTGTTCTTGTTCATTAGTCCTTATGACTCGTTGTGTTAAACAATTGTACTTGTTCATTAGTTCATGAGAGTCAATGTGTGAACCATTTGTCCTTGTTTATTAGTCCTTGTGGCTCGTTGTGTTGAACAATTGTAATTGTTCATTAGTCCATGTGACTCGTTGTGTGAACCGTTTGTCCTTGTTCATTAGTCCTTCTGACTCGTTGTGTGAACCATTTGTCCTTGTTCATTAGTCCTTGTGACTCGTTGTGTTAAACAATTGTTCTTGTGCATTAGTCCAGGTGACTCGTTGTGTGAACAATTTGTCCTTGTTTATTAGTCTTTGTGACTCGTTGTGTTGAACAATTGTAATTAATCATTAGTAAATGTGACTCATTGTGTGAACCATTTTTCTTTGTTCATTAGTCCTTGTGACACGTTGTGTTAAAAACTTATACTTGTTCATTAGTCCATGTGAGTCGTTGTGTGAACCATTTGTCCTTGTTCATTAGTCCATGTGACTCGTTGTGTGAACCATTTGTCCTTGTTCATTAGTCCATGTGACTCGTTGTGTGAACCATTTGTCCTTGTTCATTAGCCCTTGTGAGTCGTTGTGTGAACTATTTGTTCTTGTTTATTAGTAAATGTGACTCATTGTGTGAACCATTTATCCTTGTTCATTAGTCTTTGTGACCTGTTGTGTGAACCATTTGTCCTTGTTTATTAGTCTTTGTGACTCGTTGTGTTAAACAATTGTACTTGTTCATTAGTCCATGTGACGCGTTGTGTGAACCATTTATCCTTGTTCATTAGTCCTTGTGACTCTTTGTGTGTACCATTTGTCCTTGTTCATAAGTCAATGTGACTCGTTGTGTTTACCATTTGTCCTTGTTCATTAGTCCTTATGACTCGTTGTGTTAAACAATTGTACTTGTTCATTAGTTCATGAGAGTTGTTGTGTGAACCATTTGTCCTTGTTTATTAGTCCTTGTGGCTCGTTGTGTTGAACAATTGTAATTGTTCATTAGTCCATGTGACTCGTTGTGTGAACCGGTTGTCCTTGTTCATTAGTCCTTCTGACTGTGAACCATTTGTCCTTGTTCATTAGTCCTTGTGACTCGTTGTGTTAAACAATTGTTCTTGTGCATTAGTCTAGGTGACTCGTTGTGTGAACAATTTGTCCTTGTTTATTAGTCTTTATGACTCGTT
The DNA here is from genome assembly GCF_048544455.1 of Silene latifolia. Classification (NCBI taxonomy): domain Eukaryota; kingdom Viridiplantae; phylum Streptophyta; class Magnoliopsida; order Caryophyllales; family Caryophyllaceae; genus Silene; species Silene latifolia. Next base: position 217,740,980 of record NC_133534.1, read on the forward strand.
GTGTTGAACAATTGTAATTAATCATAAGTAAATGTGACTCGTTGTGTGAACCATTTATCTTTTTTCATTAGTCATTGTGACTCGTTGTGTGAACCATTTGTCCTTGTTCATTAGTCCTTGTGACTCATTGTATGAACCATTTGTCCTTGTTCATTAGTCCTTGTGACTCGTTGTGTTAAACAATTGTACTTGTTCATTAGTCCATGTGACGCGTTGTGTGAACCATTTGTCCTTGTTCATTAGTCCTTGTGACTCTTTTTGTGTACCATTTGTCCTTGTTCATAAGTCTATGTGACTCATTGTGTTTACCATTTGTTCTTGTTCATTAGTCCTTATTGATGCGTGTCTTTTATATGATGTTTTACATCCTATTTTACACGCATTTCAAAGCTCATTTGTGTAGTTTAGGCTACCATTTCTCCTATTTCCGTCTACTTTCGTATTTTTGTACATTATTGCAGAAATGTGAAGAATCCAGCGGAATTCGAGCTAAATCATTCCCCGAGTATCCTGCATTGCATTTGACGTGAAGTATTCGCTTAAGGAACGAGCTTGGTGCGCAATCCAAGGCCCAAAAGACAAATCCACGAGATTATAGAAGTCAAGTAGCAGCTAAAGCAGTCGATCGACCACTACCTTCAGTCGATCGACTAACCCTCGGGCTCCAGAAGCTACTGTACACTGCTACTCAGTCGATCGACCACCACTCTTAGTCGATCGACCATGACGCTATTCCAGACTTGAATTAAAAGATCGAGATTTATCAAGCCCATGAGTTATTAGGTTTAGGAATTATGTTACGTATACTTTCTATATAACGTAACAGAGTTCAACAGATACAATCATTCAGTTTTTATCAAGTTTTTACATAAAGTTTTACATACAGTTCTTTAGATATAATTAGGGTTCGAGATTACTTTCGGTATTGAATACAATTCGCTTTGTCATTCGGCTTTGTTCTTTTCCTTCGCAATTCACACGGTACTTTCTGGTTTTATTCTGTTATTTTATTTTCGTTCATAGTTGTCGAATTGCTAGATCAGTTCCCAAGCTGAATTGCCATCTTTTGTTAATTGTTTATTTTACCGTTTTAAGCATGAATTCCGTAGTTTTAATCCTTAGTATTATTGTTGCCTTTAATTTCAGTATGAGTAGATAATTTATTCGTGCTAGGATGTAGGGGAATTGTAGTGTAGGCGGCAATATAATGAACACGACCTGATTCGCGTGTTGGTCGATCGACCGCCATGTCTGGTCGATCGACTGACCACATGAGGTTTACCTTCGTTTTAATTGATTTAAATGTTATATTTGACGAATCGAGTGCACGCGACTAGTTGAATGCTTAATATATGACTAACCCATTAGATCGAGAGATAGGGACAGTTGTTAGATCACCAATTAAAATGACTAAACTTAGCTGAGATCGAAAGATAGGTAAAGTTTAGACCGTTAGTCACTTTTCAGGACGAGAGTCAGTATTAGTGATATTAGGGACTCGTAGCGAGATCGAAAGATGCTATTTGTTAAGAGTGGACTGAGAGGACCTCTTTATTTCCCGCCTCATGTGTTTGATTTAGACCTGTTTAGTATGTTGCCGCCGAAACTATAACGAACCGACCATCCTTGCACCCTTTTAATATCTGTTTTCATCAGTTTATTTAGTTTATTGTCTTTTATTTGCCTTTAGCTATAGATCAACTCAACTCAAAACCCCCACTTTATTGTTACCTTAGACCGAAATTAAGACAACTAAGAATTACATCTGCCTCTCTGTGGTTCGACCCGACTGCCGCTAGCTATAGGTGTAGTTGGAGATTATAAATTTATTTTTGACACCTCACGACGGGTATCAAATTTTGGCGCCGTTGCCAGGGAGGCAATTGTTCTAATTTTTAGCTGTTTTATTTTTAGTCTTTCTTTAGTTTAAGGGACTTCTGTTCCTTAAACTTTTCTTATATTCTTTTTGTAGTTTCTTCTTATGCGCAGGTCACAGGGTGGTGAACTAGTACCGTTCAATCCTGAGATCGAGAAATCCTTGCGCGAGTTGAGACGATCACAAAGGGTATTGCTGACAGAGGAAGAGCTGAGTACTCTGTCAAGTTACTACGAGAACGCTCTGTTTGAGGAAGATCCACCTACATCTCATGCTTCTATTTCTTCAGCTGAGACAGTCACTTCTCCGGAAATTCCAGTCGTGGCTGAAGAAGCAACCATTGCCAGTCACTCAGAGCCGACAACTGTGAATCTCTACAAAGGATTCGAACTACCAGGGGAAGCAAGAAAATTCGAGCCAAAGCCTTCCTATATTAATTTTGTTGAGAGAAACCAGTTCGGGGGAGCTGCAAATGAAGATGCAGCCAAGCATATGGAGATTTTTATTGATTATTGCTGCTCTATACCCCCGCCGACCGGTGTAACCCAAGATCAGATAAAGAAGACCATGTTAATTTTCTCTCTTCGCGATGCTGCAAGGGAGTGGTATAGAGATCTGGATCGAGCTGCTCATGGGATCACCGACTGGAATTCATTGACCTTGGCATTCTACAAGAAATACTTCTCTGCTTCGAAAACGAATGCCATTAGAGCTCAGATCACGGCTTTAAACAAGGGCAGGATGAGAACTTTCATGAAGCATGGGTCCGTTTCAAGAAACTGGTGCGAACCATACCGCACCATGGGTTCGAAAAATGGAGTCTTTGCAATCAGTTCTATAATGGGCTGTACGACGATCAGAGGGCTATTTTGGATGCTGCAGCCAATGGCCGATTTGCTGAGAACATGGGAGAAACTAAGGGGTGGAAGATCATTGATGATTTGGCCACTCATAAGGCTGAATATGGGAATTCAAGAGGAAACCAGAGGAGAGCTGCCGAATCTTCCTCTGTTGCTGCACTAGAAGCTCTCACTGCAAGGTTTGATAAATATGAGTTGGGAGGAGCGTCTAAAGGAGGGATGTACCATGTTAATGCTGTTTCAGACGGTCCTTTCATCTGTAGAAGATGTGGAGCTGAGGGGCATGTCTCAGAGAATTGTTCTGTCCCCTTCGAGTCTTGCGCTGCCTTTCAACATTATAGGCAGACAAACACGTACTATGAGCCGAATGTCCACCCCAACTTGAGGTGGAGTAGCCAGAATGTCCTGAATCCGACTCAACCTCTACAACAGAAGAATAAAGAAGCTTATGTGCCCCCTCACAAACAACCATATCAAAAACCTCCCTATGTGCCGCAGCAGCAACAATCCCAAAATTCCGAGTTCACCGAGTTGAAGAACTTATTGCTGAAGGAGTCCCAAGCTAGAGAGGCCGGGATGAAGATGCTAGAAAGCCAAATTGCTCAATTGGCTAGCAAGAATACCACTCGAGCTCCGGGACACTTACCGACTCAAACTGACCAGAAAGAGACCCTAAATGCCATAACTTTGAGGAGTGGGTCCACCCTGGAGAGGCCTGCTATGGTCGAGGATGCCACTGCAAAAGATTATGCGAAACCGAGTCAAAACAAAGCTGGAACGAGCAAAGGAAAGAAAAAGGCGTCTACTGGGGTATATCGTCGATCGACCGACATACCCGGTCGATCGATCGAAGTGCGAGTTACGAAGCTTGGTCTGTTCATCTCGGTCGATCGACATCGACATCGGTCGATCGACCGAGATCGGCTGGCGATAGTGAGATTTTTCGTCCTCCGATGCCCGACAACTTGAGGGACCATTTGTTTCGGGGTACGACGGTCCGAAAATATTGGGAAACACCCGAGTCTTTGATGGGCGATCCCGGCTCAAAGTACGACCCGATGTCGATCAATGGTTCACATTTGAGACGGTCTGAAGAGGGTTCAAGCTTCAACAAGGAGAAAGTAGTGGACTTTCAGCCTAAGTCCACGGATACCGGCATGCGCGATTTAGAGGAGAGGGCTAAGCTACTTCTTACAGCCCCATACCCGGAGAGACTAGTGCCGACGAAGGAACAGGTATCTTTCAATAAATTTGAAAAAGTTATTCGTAGCTTGAATGTACAAGTGCCTTTCCTTGAGTTAGTTAATCAAGTGCCTGCCTATACTAAATTCATGAAACAACTCTTGTCTAAGAAAAAGTCACTTGAAAATGTGCATACCGTCGTATTAACCAAAGAGTCATGCTCTTATTTGTCTCACACTGCACCCCATAAACTAGAGGACCCGGGTAGTTTTTCTGTTCCTTGTAGCATAGGTACCTTTTCTATTGAGAAGGCGTTATGTGACTTAGGAGCTAGTATAAGCGTCATGCCTTTGAGTCTAGCTAGGAAGCTGAAACTGACTAGGTTTACAGTGACCGACATGACAAGATCTGGATGGTCGACCGATCCGGTCCACCAATAGGAGTCTTAGAGGACATTCCTGTCCAAATAGGGAAGTTTTTCTTTCCCGTCGACTTCGTTGTACTTGACATGCCTGAGGATGCCCGCATACCTATCATATTAGGTAGACCATTTCTGCACACTGCTGGTGCAGTCATAGATGTCGGTCTAGGAACCTTGACTTTCAAAGTGGGAAAGCATTCTATTGTCTTTGCCTAGCCGGCTAAGAAGAAGGACCCCATGTGGCCTGTGACTTTTTAATACGGTTTCTGACAAGAAATCGTACTTTGAACTTCCTGATATGCCTATCTCTATTCCTGTTGTAATCCCTCCGCCCCTGACTGGGAGCAAATTGGAGGAAGATTTGTCCATTTATGATATTGCAGGAGCTAGTTTGGGGAAGGTAGAGCCACATGTTGCTCCAGCTGTGAGGGAACTGATCATTCAAAGAGGAGGTGTTGGTTGCCTTAGCTATGCCACTGATGAGGAAGTTGAAGACAAACCGGTCAAAGTGAGAGAGTCCGATTTCGATTCTGATGAGCCCGAAGAGATCATCATCTGGGGAGATGATAAGAGTGTTGACCGTTGAGTTCGGCAGATGTAGAAGCTAAGAAGGGTGCAGCTGAGAAGATAAGCACCGTTGAGGCTACCTCTCGTAGCCAGAAGCCGACAAAGTGGGCCATACCGTGACCGTTCTTGATCAACTATTAGTTGATCAAATTCTTTATCAAACATTTACTTTAATGCTTTTAAGACTATTTACCGTATTTTGTGCGCGCGAGACTTCACATTTATTTTTATTGCTTAGGATTTTTAAGTACTTTAGGCTTTACTTTGGGTTTTGCGCAATTTTGGGCACGTATTATCGTGCATTTGCAGGTTTTTTAGACCTCATTAGCTCAAGTAATTGAGCAAATACGAAGAAATAAGAAGTTACAAGAAGATTTCGATCGATCGGTAGTCAGGTAGTCGATCGACCGGTCGCAGTTTCAGGAGCTCTTTGTTCCTTTCACCTTGGTCGATCGACTGAGTGATATGGTCGATCGACCGCCATGCGCTGCTGTACTTGTTCACGACCTCTCTCCTGCTATATTTGGTCGATTTCCGGAATTAAGGGAGTTTTCTACTCCACTTTATCTTCCGTCATTATTTATTTCTTCTATTTCCCTCAATCTTGCACATAATACCGCTTCATTATTGTTTTCTCGATTTTATGCGTGGTACTTTATTTGTCTTTTCAGGTACATATTGGTAGCACTGCTGGCTACTGGAACCTCTTAGCTCACGCGGGTTTGGGGAGGTTTCCTTTGCTGCGCTTAAAGTCTTGTGAGTTTCTAAGTCTTTACTTCATGTTTTATTTATTTAATTTTCTCGCAAATTCCCATTTCTCTTTTCTTCATTACATGATTTTGCACAATGGGGACATTGTGCGATTTGGTTTGGGGAAGGGTTTTGCGTCGCATACTATTTGCTTGCATTCACGTTTACATTTTGTTTTGCATTGCTTTTTCATTTCATATATATATACGAAAAATTGAATATAAAAAAAATTTAAAATTTCAAAAAAAAAAAATGCACGTTTATTTTAGCATATAGGTCGAGTCGGAACGGTAGTATTTCAATGATGACACTGCATTTGCATCTGTTTTCTGCCTAAGCCTTGCTTGATTAACATGTTATTAGTAGAATCGTATAAGTGCATATCTACGAGTTTTCGTTAATTATTTGCTGAACTTGAGACTTGACTTAGAAAATTGGCAAACTACTTATATATTCTGAGATTTAGAGCCCATAACTGGTGACATCTATGACCGGTTTATTTAGGAATGTGAGTAGTACTCCTTATGAGACATGTTACATAAATGTGCATAAATATGAACTTAATCTGCTTAATACCTGTATGCATTCGGTTTGTGGTTTGTTGACACATGTGGTAGAGGTTTCCCTTTATTCGTTTTGCCCATAAGCTCCACACTGCCAAAAATATCCTTTTTGTCCTAATTAATACATCCTACATTCAGCCTGCCTTTGTCAAGCTAGTAGTTTAGTTTTGGGATTGTTACTTGTTTTTGGTAGCCTTTTGCTCAATTGAGATGTTGTTGGGAGAATGAAAAGAAAGGAAAGAAAGAAAAAGGACTGAAAAAGTTGAAAAAAAATAAGAAAAGAAGAGAAAAAAATGATTCGAAAAAGAAAAAAAAAAGAGGTTCTGTACTGTTGAAGCGGTCGATCGACTGGCATCATAGGTCGATCGACTGAGGATTGAGAGAAAGAAAAGAAATCAATTTCGCATAATTCAAGCTTTATCTTATGGCGATTTTTGCTCCCATGTATTATTCATATCTTACGGGGAGTTAGTTGATTACTGTTATATCGGAGACTGTGAGTTTTGTGCTTGCTTTAGCACCGTATCAATCGATTTTGAGCAAGAAGTGGATGTTGCCATATGGTTCCGTTTTGGTACTAGCTTGATCACCTGTACCTCCTCATTTCCATAAAACGTTTTGCCTCTTCTTACCCATACCTCACATATCCATATATACCTCGGCATGTGTCATGGTCATCTGTTTGGTTGGAATGCATATGTACGGTTGTAGAGATTACTTTCATATTAGATTGCAGGCATGTTCTTATAGGTCGTAGTTAGGTGAGTGTCACTACAAAATGAATTCTTTCTATCTTTACATTATTCACCTGTGCTTAATTGAGTGATTTGAGCGACCCGTGAGAGTCCGATTTAATAAGTCTCTACAGTTGACGGTTCGGCAGTTTCTGACGACTTCATAACTCGTTTGCATGATTCGCATTACTAATTGATTGTTGGTTGTGCATTAAATTGGTTTAGGCTTTACATAATTCATTTCGCTCTGAGATTGAACTCGTTCCATTAGGTTTTAGGATCGAGTCTAGTTCTTGCTTGGGGACAAGCAAGGATTTGGTTTGGGGAAGTTTGATGCGTGTCTTTTATATGATGTTTTACATCCCATTTTACACGCATTTCAGAGCTCATTTGTGTAGTTTAGGCTACCATTTCTCCTATTTCCGTCTACTTTCGTATTTTTGTACATTATTGCAGAAATGTGAAGAATCCAGCGGAAATCGAGCTAAATCCGTCCCCGAGTATCCTGCATTGCATTTGACGTGAAGTATTCGCTTAAGGAACGAGCTTGGTGCGCAATCCAAGGCCCAAAAGACAAATCCACGAGATTATAGAAGTCAAGTAGCAGCTAAAGCAGTCGATCGACCACTACCTTCAGTCGACCGACCAACCCTCGGGCTCCAGAAGCTACTGTACACTGCTACTCAGTCGATCGACCACCACTCTTAGTCGATCGACCAAGACGCTATTCCAGACGAGAATTAAAAGATCGAGATTTATCAAGCCCATGAGTTATTAGGTTTAGGAATTATGTTACGTATACTTTCTATATAACGTAACCGAGTTCAACAGATACAATCATTCAGTTTTTATCAAGTTTTTACATAAAGTTTTACATACAGTTCTTTAGATATAATTAGGGTTCGAGATTACTTTCGGTATTGAATACAATTCGCTTTGTCATTCGGCTTTGTTCTTTTCCTTCGCAATTCACACGGTACTTTCTGGTTTTATTCTGTTATTTTATTTTCGTTCATAGTTGTCGAATTGCTAGATCAGTTCCCAAGCCGAATTGCCATCTTTTGTTAATTGTTTATTTTACCGTTTTAAGCATGAATTCCGTAGTTTTAATCCTTAGTATTATTGTTGCCTTTAATTTCAGTATGAGTAGCTAATTTATTCGTGCTAGGATGTAGGGGAATTGTAGTGTAGGCGGCAATATAATGAACACGACCTGATTCGCGTGTTGGTCGATCGACCGCCATGTCTGGTCGATCGACTGACCACATGAGGTTTACCTTCGTTTTAATTGATTTAAATGTTATATTTGACGAATCGAGTGCACGCGACTAGTTGAATGCTTAATATATGACTGACCCATTAGATCGAGAGATAGGGACAGTTGTTAGATCACCAATTAAAATGACTAAACTAAGCTGAGATCGAAAGATAGGTAAAGTTTAGACCGTTAGTCACTTTTCAGGACGAGAGTCAGTATTAGGGATATTAGGGACTTGTAGCGAGATCGAAAGATGCTATTTGTTAAGAGTGGACTAAGAGGACCTCTTTATTTCCCGCCTCATGTGTTTGATTTAGACATGTTTAGTATGCTGCCGCCGAAACTATAACGAACCGACCATCCTTGCACCCTTTTAATATCTGTTTTCATCAGTTTATTCAGTTTATTGTCTTTTATTTTCCTTTAGCTATAGATCAACTCAACTCAAAACCCCCACTTTATTGTTACCTTAGACCGAAATTAAGACAGCTAAGAATTACATCTGCCTCTCTGTGGTTCGACCCGACTGCCACTTGCTATAGTTGTAGTTGGAGATTATAAATTTATTTTTGACACCTCACGACGGGTATCACTTATGACTCGTTGTGTTAAACAATTGTACTTGTTCATTAGTTCATGAGAGTCGTTGTGTGAACCATTTGTCCTTGTTTATTAGTCCTTGTGGCTCGTTGTGTTGAACAATTGTAATTGTTCATTAGTTCATGTGACTCGTTGTGTGAACCATTTGTCCTTGTTCATTAGTCCTTGTGACTCATTGTGTGAACCACTTGTCCTTGTACATTAGTCCTTGTGACTCGTTGTGTTAAACAATTGTTCTTGTGCATTAGTCCAGGTGACTCGTTGTGTGAACAATTTGTCCTTGTTTATTAGTCTTTGTGACTCGTTGTGTTGAACAATTGTAATTAATCAATAGTAAATGTGACTCGTTGTGTGAACCATTTATCTTTGTTCATTAGTCCTTGTGACACGTTGTGTTAAACAATTATACTTGCTCATTAGTCCATGTGAGTCGTTGTGTGAACCATTTGTCCTTGTTCATTAGTCCATGTGACTCGTTGTGTGAATCATTTGTCCTTGTTCATTAGTCCATGTGACTCGTTGTGTGAACAATTTGTCCTTGTTCATTAGCCCTTGTGAGTCGTTGTGTGAACTATTTGTCCTTGTTTATTAGTAAATGTGACTCGTTGTGTGAACCATTTATCCTTGTTCATTAGTCTTTGTGACCTGTTGTGTGAACCATTTGTCCTTGTTTATTAGTCCTTGTGGCTCGTTGTGTTGAACAATTGTAACTGTTCATTAGTCCATGTGACTCGTTGTGTGAACCATTTGTCCTTGTTCATTAGCCCTTGTGAGTCATTGTGTGAAATATTTGTCCTTGTTTATTAGTAAATGTGATCGTTGTGTGAACCATTTATCCTTGTTCATTAGTCTTTGTGGCATGTTGTGTGAACCATTTGTCCTTGTTTATTAGTCCTTGTGACTCGTTGTGTTAAACAATTGTACTTGTTCATTAGTCCATGTGACGCGTTGTGTGAACCATTTGTCCTTGTTCATTAGTCCTTGTGACTCTTTGTGTGTACCATTTGTCCTTGTTCATAAGTCTATGTGACTCGTTGTGTTTACCATTTGTACTTGTTCATTAGTCCTTATGACTCGTTGTGTTAAACAATTGTACTTATTCATTAGTTCATGAGAGTCGTTGTGTGAACCATTTGTCCTTAATTATTAGTCCTTGTGGCTCGTTGTGTTGAACAATTGTAATTGTTCATTAGTCCATGTGACTCGTTGTGTGAACCGTTTGTTCTTGTTCATTAGTCCTTCTGACTCGTTGTGTGAACCATTTGTCCTTGTTCATTAGTCCTTGTGACTCGTTGTGTTAAACAATTGTTCTTGTGCATTAGTCCTGGTGACTCGTTGTGTGAACAATTTGTCCTTGTTTATTAGTCTTTGTGACTCGTTGTGTTGAACAATTGTAATTAATCATTAGTAAATGTGACTCGTTGTGTGAACCATTTTTCTTTGTTCATTAGTCCTTGTGACACGTTGTGTTAAACAATTGTACTTGTTCATTAGTCCATGTGAGTCGTTGTGTGAACCATTTGTCCTTGTTCATTAGTCCATGTGACTCGTTGTGTGAACCATTTGTCCTTGTTCATTAGCCCTTGTGAGTCGTTGTGTGAACTATTTGTCCTTGTTTATTAGTAAATGTGACTCGTTGTGTGAACCATTTATCCTTGTTCATTAGTCTTTGTGACCTGTTGTGTGAACCATTTGTCCTTGTTTATTAGTCCTTGTGGCTCGTTGTGTTGAACAATTGTAATTGTTCATTAGTCCATGTGACTCGTTGTGTGAACCATTTGTCCTTGTTCATTAGCCCTTGGGAGTCGTTGTGTGAAATATTTGTCCTTGTTTATTAGTAAATGTGACTCGTTGTGTGAACCATTTATCCTTGTTCATTAGTCTTTGTGGCCTGTTGTGTGAACCATTTGTCCTTGTTTATTAGTCCTTGTGACTCGTTGTGTTAAACAATTGTACTTGTTCATTAGTCTATGTGGCGCGTTGTGTGAACCATTTCTCCTTGTTCATTAGTCCTTGTGACTCTTTGTGTGTACCATTTGTCCTTGTTCATAAGTCTATGTGACTCGTTGTGTTTACCATTTGTCCTTGTTCATTAGTCCTTATGACTCGTTGTGTTAAACAATTGTACTTGTTCATTAGTTCATGAGAGTCGTTGTGTGAACCATTTGTCCTTGTTTATTAGTCCTTGTGGCTCGTTGTGTTGAACAATTGTAATTGTTCATTAGTCCATGTGACTCGTTGTGTGAACCGTTTGTCCTTGTTCATTAGTCCTTCTGACTCGTTGTGTGAACCATTTGTCCTTGTTCATTAGTCCTTGTGACTCATTCTGTTAAACAATTGTTCTTGTGCATTAGTCCAGGTGACTCGTTGTGTGAACAATTTGTCCTTGTCTATTAGTCTTTATGACTCGTTGTGTTGAACAATTGTAATTAATCATTAGTAAATGTGAGTCGTTGTGTGAACCATTTATCCTTTTTCATTAGTCATCGTGACTCGTTGTGTTAAACAATTGTACTTGTTCATTAGTCCATGTGAGTCGTTGTGTGAACCATTTGTCCTTGTTCATTAGTCCTTGTGACTCGTTGTGTTAAACAATTGTTCTTGTGCATTAGTCCATGTGACTCGTTGTGTGAACCATTTGTCCTTGTTTATTAGTCTTTGTGACTCGTTGTGTTGAACAATTGTAATTAATCATTAGTAAATGTGACTCGTTGTGTGAACCATTTATCTTTGTTCATTAGTCCTTGTGACTAGTTGTGTTAAACTATTGTACTTGTTCTTTAGTCCATGTGACTCATTGTGTGAACCATTTGTCCTTGTTTATTAGTCCTTGTGGCTCGTTGTGTTGAACAATTGTAATTGTTCATTAGTTCATGCGACCCGTTATGTGAACCTTTGTCCTTGTTCATTAGTCCTTGTGACTCGATGTGTTAAACAATTGTACTTGTTCATTAGCCCATCTAAGTCGTTTGGTGAACCAGTTGTCCTTGTTCATAAGTCCTTGTGACTCGTTGTGTGAACCAATTGTACTTGTTCATTAGTTCATGTGACTCGTTGTGTGAACCATTTGTCCTTGTTCATTAGCCCTTGTGACTCATTGTATGAACCATTTGTCCTTGTTCATTAGTCCTTGTGACTCGTTGTGTTAAACAATTGTACTTGTTCATTAGTCCATGTGACGCGTTGTGTGAACCATTTGTCCTTGTTCATTAGTCCTTGTGACTCTTTGTGTGTACCATTTGTCCTTGTTCATAAGTCTATGTGACTCATTGTGTTTACCATTTGTTCTTGTTCATTAGTCCTTATGACTCGTTGTGTTAAACAATTGTACTTGTTCATTAGTTCATGAGAGTCGTTGTGTGAACCATTTGTCCTTGTTTATTAGTCCTTGTGGCTCGTTGTGTTGAACAATTGTAATTGTTCATTAGTCCATGTGACTCGTTGTCTGAACCATTTGTCCTTGTTCATTAGTCCTTCTGACTCGTTGTGTGAACCATTTGTCCTTGTACATTAGTCCTTGTGACTTGTTGTGTTAAACAATTGTTCTTGTGCATTAGTCCAGGTGACTCGTTGTGTGAACAATTTGTCCTTGTTTAATAGTCTTTTTGACTCGTTGTGTTGAACAATTGTAATTAATCATTAGTAAATGTGACTCGTTGTGTGAACCATTTATCTTTGTTCATTAGTCCTTGTGACTCGTTGTGTTAAACAATTGTACTTGTTCATTAGTCCATGTGAGTCGTTGTGTGAACCATTTGTCCTTGTTCATTAGTCCATGTGACTCGTTGTGTGAACCATTTGTCCTTGTTCATTAGTCCATGTGACTCTTGTGTGAACCATTTGTCCTTGTTCATTAGCCCTTGTGAGTCGTTGAGTGAACTATTTGTCCTTGTTTATTAGTAAATGTGACTCGTTGTGTGAACCATTTGTCGTTGTTCATTAGTCCTTGTGACTCGTTTTGTTAAACAATTGTACTTGTTCATTAGTCCATGTGACGCGTTGTGTGAACCATTTGTCCTTGTTCATTAGTCCTTGTGATTCTTTGTGTGTACCATTTGTCCTTGTTCAAAAGTCTATGTGACTCGTTGTGTTTACCATTTGTTCTTGTTCATTAGTCCTTATGACTCGTTGTGTTAAACAATTGTACTTGTTCATTAGTTCATGAGAGTCGTTGTGTGAACCATTTGTCCTTGTTTATTAGTCCTTGTGGCTCGTTGTGTTGAACAATTGTAATTGTTCATTAGTCCATGTGACTCGTTATGTCAACCATTTGTCCTTGTTCATTAGTCCTTGCGACTCGTTGTGTGAACCATTTGTCCTTGTACATTAGTCCTTGTGACTTGTTGTGTTAAACAATTGTTCTTGTGCATTAGTCCAGGTGACTCGTTGTGTGAACAATTTGTCCTTGTTTAATAGTCTTTTTGACTCGTTGTGTTGAACAATTGTAATTAATCATTAGTAAATGTGACTCGTTGTGTGAACCATTTATCTTTGTTCATTAGTCCTTGTGACTCGTTGTGTTAAACAATTGTACTTGTTCATTAGTCCATGTGAGTCGTTGTGTGAACCATTTGTCCTTGTTCATAAGTCTATGTGACTCATTGTGTTTACCATTTGTTCTTGTTCATTAGTCCTTATGACTCGTTGTGTTAAACAATTGTACTTGTTCATTAGTTCATGAGAGTCGTTGTGTGAACCATTTGTCCTTGTTTATTAGTCCTTGTGGCTCGTTGTGTTGAACAATTGTAATTGTTCATTAGTCCATGTGACTCGTTGTCTGAACCATTTGTCCTTGTTCATTAGTCCTTCTGACTCGTTGTGTGAACCATTTGTCCTTGTACATTAGTCCTTGTGACTTGTTGTGTTAAACAATTGTTCTTGTGCATTAGTCCAGGTGACTCGTTGTGTGAACAATTTGTCCTTGTTTAATAGTCTTTTTGACTCGTTGTGTTGAACAATTGTAATTAATCATTAGTAAATGTGACTCGTTGTGTGAACCATTTATCTTTGTTCATTAGTCCTTGTGACTCGTTGTGTTAAACAATTGTACTTGTTCATTAGTCCATGTGAGTCGTTGTGTGAACCATTTGTCCTTGTTCATTAGTCCATGTGACTCGTTGTGTGAACCATTTGTCCTTGTTCATTAGTCCATGTGACTCTTGTGTGAACCATTTGTCCTTGTTCATTAGCCCTTGTGAGTCGTTGTGTGAACTATTTGTCCTTGTTTATTAGTAAATGTGACTCGTTGTGTGAACCATTTGTCGTTGTTCATTAGTCCTTGTGACTCGTTTTGTTAAACAATTGTACTTGTTCATTAGTCCATGTGACGCGTTGTGTGAACCATTTGTCCTTGTTCATTAGTCCTTGTGATTCTTTGTGTGTACCATTTGTCCTTGTTCAAAAGGCTATGTGACTCGTTGTGTTTACCATTTGTTCTTGTTCATTAGTCCTTATGACTCGTTGTGTTAAACAATTGTACTTGTTCATTAGTTCATGAGAGTCGTTGTGTGAACCATTTGTCCTTGTTTATTAGTCCTTGTGGCTCGTTGTGTTGAACAATTGTAATTGTTCATTAGTCCTTGTGACACGTTGTGTTAAACAATTGTTCTTGTGCATTAGTCCATGTGACTCGTAGTGTGAACCATTTGTCCTTGGTTATTAGTCTTTGTGACTCGTTGTGTTGAACAATTGTAATTAATCATTAGTAAATGTGACTCGTTATGTGAACCATTTATCTTTGTTCATTAGTCCTTGTGACTCGTTGTGTTAAACAATTGTACTTGTTCATTAGTCCATGTGAGCCGTTGTGTGAACCATTTAACCTTGTTCATTAGTCCTTGTGACTCGTTGTGTGAACCATTTGTCCTTGTTCAGTAGTCCATGTGACTCGTTGTGTGAACCATTTATCCTTGTTCATTAGCCCTTATGACTAGTTGTGTGAACTATTTTTCCTTGTTTATAAGTAAATGTGACTCGTTGTGTGAACCATTTACCCTTGTTCATTAGTCCTTGTGACTCGTTGTGTTAAACAATTGTACTTATTCTTTAGTCCATGTGACTCGTTGTGTGAACCATTTGTCCTAGTTTATTAGTCCTTGTGGCTCGTTGTTTTGAACAATTGTAATTGTTGATTAGTCCATGTGACTCTTTGTGTGAACCATTTGTCCTTGTTCATTAGTCCTTGTGACTCATTGTGTGAACCATTTGTCCTTGTTCATTAGTCCTGGTGACTCTTTGTGTTAAACAATTGTACTTGTTCATTACTCCATGTGACGCGTTGTGTGATCCATTTGTCCTTTGTTCATTTGTCCTTGTGACTCTTTGTGTGTACCATTTGTCCTTGTTCATGTGTCTATGTGACTCGTTGTGTATACCATTTGTCCTTGTTCACTAGTTCTTGTGACTCGTTGTGTTAAACAATTGTACTTGTTCATTAGTCCATGAGAGTCGTTGTGTGAACCATTTGTCATTGTTTATTAGGCCTTGTGGCTCGTTGTGTTGAACAATTGTAATTGTTCATTAGTTCATGTGACTCGTTGTGTGAACCATTTGTCCTTGTTCACTAGTCCTTGTAACTCGTTGTGTGAACCATTTGTCCTTGTTCATTAGTCCTTGTGACTCGTTGTGTTAAGCAATTGTTCTTGTGCATTAGTCCATGTGACTCGTAGTGTGAACCATTTGTCCTTGTTTATTAGTCTTTGTGACTCGTTGTGTTGAAAAATTGTAATTAATCATTAGTAATTGTGACTCGTTATGTGAACCATTTATCTTTGTTCATTAGTCCTTGCCACTCGTTGTGTTAAACAATTGTACGTGTTCATTAGTCCATATGAGTCGTTGTGTGAACCATTTGTCCTTGTTTTTAGTTCTTGTGGCTCGTTGTGTTGAACAATTTTAATTGTTCATTAGTCCATGTGACTCGTTGTGTGAACCATTTGTCCTTGTTCATTAGTCCTTGTGACTAATTGTGTGAACCATTTGTCCTTGTTCATTAGTCCTTAAACTCGTTGTGTTAAACAATTGTACTTGTTCATTAGCTCATGTGAGTCGTTTTGTGAACCATTTGTCCTTGTTCATAAGTCCTTGTGACTGGTTGTGTGAACCATTTGTCCTTATTCATTAGTCCATGTGACTCGTTGTGTGAACCATTTATCCTTGTTCATTTGCCCTTGTGACTCGTTGTGTGAACTATTTGTCCTTGTTTATTAGTAAATGTGACCCGTTGTGTGAACCATTTACCCTTGTTCATTAGTCCTTGTGACTCGTTGTGTTAAACAATTGTACTTGTTCTTTTGTCCATGTGACTCGTTGTGTGAACCAGTTGTCCTTGTTTATTTGTCCTTGTGACTCGTTGTGTGAACCATTTATCCTTGTTCATTAGTCCTTGTGACTCGTTGTGTTAAACAATTGTACTTGTTCATTAGTCCATGTGTCGCGTTGTGTGAACCATTTGTCCTTGTTCATTAGTCCTTGTGACTCTTTGTGTGTACCATTTGTCCTTGTTCATAAGTCTATCTGACTCGTTGTGTTTACCATTTGTCCTTGTTCATTAGTCCTTGTGACTCGTTGTGTGAGCCATTTGTTCTTGTTCATTAGTCCTTGTGACTCGTTGTGTTAAACAATTGTTCTTGTGCATTAGTCCAGGTAACTCGTTGTGTGAACCATTTGTCCTTGTTTATTAGTCTTTGTGACTCGTTGTGTTGAACAATTGTAATTAATCATTAGTAAATGTGACTCGTTGTGTGAACCATTTATCTTTGTTCATTAGTCCTTGTGACTCGTTGTGTTAAACAATTGTATTTGTTCATTAGTCCATGTGTGTCCTTGTGTGAACCATTTGTCCTTGTTCATTTGTAATACCCCGTATTTTGATTATAATTTATGAGAATAATTTATGTAATTTCATAATTAGTTAAAGGCATTTCTAATAATAATTACAAGTAAGACGTTAATTAAATAATAAATTAATAATGCAAGTCGGGAATTGGGTTTAGCTAATATTTAGCATTGGGTCGTGTGCCATTGTTGTTTGGGCCGAAACTTATTACGTTGGTATGAGGGAAATCGGGATTTGTATCGGGAATTAATAATAATATAATATGGAAATAATAATATGTAAATGTAATAATAATTATATCAATAATAATAATGAAGTTATGGCAATAATAAATTAGTAAATATTATATGATAAAATCCTATTTATGGTATGATTAACACATGTAATAATAATAATAATAATAATAATAATAATAATAATAATAATAATAATAATAATAATAATAATAATAATAATAATAATAATAATAATAATAATAATAATAATAATAATAATAATAATAATAATAATAATAATAATAATAATAATAATAATAATATAATGGTAATTATAATAATGATAATTCCTATACTAATTAGAATAAGGTAAATTATATAGTTTCCTAATTGACCTCCCATTCTCTATAATCCTACCCTATAAATACCCTATTATATATGAGAAATAAATCACAAATTAAAGAGGAGGAGCTTTAGGAGACGGAAAGAAGAAGAATTAACAAAACCAATTAATCGCCTCAAGGTAATATTTCACACCGTCTTATGTATATACTTTAGCATATTATAACTCGATAACTATACCACCATAGGACTCGGGAATTGGACCTAGAGCAACCTTGGACTGCCAAGATTAATACCTGACCATTATTGACCGTCGTTGACTAGGGTTGGGGTGGTTTTGAGGCGGCTAAAGATGGCTGGTCGTCGGGAGGGGTCTTTGCGGGTTTGACCGTGGGTTTTGGATGGGTAGTTGAACCCTTATTTTGACCCGTCGTGACCTGGGAAAGGGTTGGTTGTGATGGTGGACGATGGGCGGTCTGGGTGGTGGTGTCTGGGTGGTGGCAGGTGGTGGTTTGTGCGAGTGGTGGCCGGAAATCGCAGAGAACAGGGGAGAGCAGGGGTTTTGATGCAGCTGTTTTAAGACGAGCATCGGGGTCGCGTTTCTGACCGTGAGTGAGGTTGGAGGGTAGCTTTAGAATCGTCATGGACTAGGGGTGAGAATGGTGGTGGCTGGAGGTGGTGAGACTGGGTGTGGTTGTCGGGGTTGGGCTGTTTTGGAACACGGGTTGAAGGGGGTTGCGGTTGGTGTTGTGTGTTAGGGCGTGGGTTTGTGGGTTGTTGGTGGTGGTTTAGCCGGTGGTTAGGGGTGAGTTGGATGAGTTGGGTTGCAGGCTAGGGCGTGCTAGGATTGGGTGAGGCTGACGGTGGCTAGGTGAGTCATGGGATGCGGGTTTTGGTGAGGCGTTGATCACGGTTTAAAACCGTGAATGAATGGGTGTGGGGATGGTTCACGTGTTACATGGAGGTTTTTGGGTTGTTGGGTTTTACGAGCTATATGGGTTGGTTATGGGTTTCGGTCTTATTTATTTAAGTCGGGTTTTAAAGTTGGGTTTGACTCGGGATTTCGTATACCGTAATAATAATAAATAATAATAAGTTATGAATAAAATATTATAATAAATAATTAATTTGAGTAATTAATATAATAAAAGGAGTAAAGAAATGAATAATTGAATTGAATTGAATTATAATATTTTGATTAGGTGACGATTGTGAAGAATTATAATCGGATCGGATTTGCTTTATTTATTGGATTGCTTGAGCTGCTTAATTGGAATTGCTTATCAGGTAGTGATAAATCCTACTCAACTTTTACTCGATAATGTTTGTTGGATGATTTATATTAAAGTGAATTGATCATATGAGAATTGTGTTGGTTGATATCATTGAAATTGTTGGAGGGGAGAATTATATTGTAGATATTGGTTGGATTAGTTATGATGGAGTTACTGTTATTGCATTGGTTATTCAGTTTAATACTGGCAGACATCCCTTCGTGGTGATGTAGATTATTATTGCGGTTATATTGGCAGATGTCATGGTAAGAGCCTTCGGGTGACGTATTTCAGATTTATTCTGGCAGACAATATTTTATCGTATTTACTCGAGGCAGGCCCCAGATTGGTCTGCAGGCCATCTGGTGGATATTTAATCAACTATATGTTGAGGAAGACATTACCTTTGGTAATGTAGTTTGTGTTTACTCACCTTCGGGTTGAGGCTGCCCCAGCCAGGGATTGGCGGGATGATTAGTGTAACGAGTAGTAAAAGAAAGGAGCACGTTGTCAGGGGGTTGTGCAATAAAAAAAGAAATTGGATTGTTTATCGTATGTTTTTGTTGTTAGAATTTATTCCTACTCAACCTCATGATTGATCGTGTATTCGTGAACACTGCGGTGAACCGTTTTATGGGGAGCATATTTGACAGGTACAAAAGATTAGCTGACTTGGGAGCAATGGGATGAGAGCTCGACATGGACCATAGTTGAAGTCTCGATCACATAGATTAATTATATCACTTTATTTATTTCCGCTGCGAGTTGTAAATATTTATACTAAGTTTTAGTTGGATAATTTGTATAAACATGTAATCACTAAAGTTTTAATTTAAAGTACTTTGGTATTGTTGTACTTTGTTATTCACTACCTCGGGAAACCGAGATGGTAACAGTCCTATTTATTTTGAAATGTCTAGCTAAAGGCTCCTGAATAAATGAGAATCTTACAAAGTGGTATCAGAGCAAAATGATCCTTAGGCCTAACCAATGAATAATAACGAACTTAGGGTGTGTCTAAATAAAATGAACCCCGGGTAGAAACTGTTAGGAGCCCCTCTTAGTACTGTTAGGAAAGCGCGCCTAATTTGTACCTTGGCCCTTCCAGTTTTGAACCGGGTACCTTGAGAGACATTTCAGTGTGGGGTAATTTAAAATGAATATAGTATATTTTCTTTAGGAATTTGTTTGTCTTGTTTGAATGACTGTTTTCGTTAATGATTGCGGATGATTTCTTTTAAGTATTGTTATGAGCATGTTGATATGGAGAAGGTATGTTGGCATGTATGTGGGAGGTATGAGTATGATTAATATGCGAAGTGTTGAAGGAATTGCATGAAATTGTGAAGAATGTGATTTTGGTTGATTTCTCGAAATTTTACCCTTGATTGTTTTGGCTGTCATTTACTGCCTGTTTAAAATCCGTGTATGATATTTTTATGTGTGATACCCTTGTGGGTTAGCTTTCATATGTCACTGGTCTCATGTTCAAATAATATACGGTTTAGGAAAAATAAATATTTTAGTTGGCAGTGGTCAGAATATTCCTGTACATTGATGTTTTCGCGCCATGTTTTTGTAAAATTTGTCATTTAAAAACTACCTATCGATTTAGTTTAATTCCAACTCCATTGTTTAAAATATTCTTATATGTTTTTAAATTGATAAGCCACATTACAAGTTAAATTTTTGACAATTAATAGTGATTTTTACAAGTTGACCTAAGTTTCTTACAAGTTGCTGTAAAATTTCTATTTCGACCAAGTTGTTTGTAAAATGCATTATAAATGGATCTTTTGAGTTTTTGACTTGTTTATTTTTCTCATGGTTTATTAACTCTCTATATTTTCTAAAAAGTAAAATTTCTTTAGACTTAATTATGTTATTATTTATTTATGATTTTTAGAAGTAACAACATGTTTTCTTAGCCTTTGGGAAATATGTAAGTCTTGTTTCTTGTCTTTTGCACTTTGATACTAGGATGTTGTCAATTATGTGAAGTAGGATGACATGTCTAGTGATATGCGGAATGTGTTTCCCTAAGCCCAAATATTTATATTAGTTGCATGCATGTTTATGTTAGATATTATTATTAAGAAAAGACTAAACCATTATGTGTATTTTGTTATAGACTATTATTTATTTTGGCTTGTATTCGTCGGTAGTTAAGTAAAGTAGTTGAGTTTAAATAAAAATTAGTTCGAATATCTTGTGTGGTGTGATTTTGCTATTTGGAAGTAAATCAAATATTTTGTATTCATTTAACCATTAATTCGTGTTGGAAATAATAATTGTTTTATATTACAATGTGTGTTTTAATATTTTGTGGCGTTACAACAATGAATTGTTTGTTCCTATTGTTTGATATTCCGAACTTCGAGGACGAAGTTTATTTTTAGGGGGAAGGAATGTGATACTACGAGTGTTTTGAGTTATTGTTGGGATACTTTGTGATAAGATTGGTGTGATTGATTATCGAAAATGGTTAATTAGGTTGAATGGTGTGTAGTTATAAGTGTTGTGATAGTAGTTGTGGGCGAACTTCGGGACGAAGTTCATTTTAAGGAGGTAAGACTGTAATACCCCGTATTTTGATAATAATTTATGAGAATAATTTATGTAATTTAATAATTAGTTAAAGGCATTTCTATTAATAATTACAAGTAAGACGTTAATTAAATAATAAATTAATTATGCAAGTCGGGAATTGGGTTTAGCTAATATTTAGCATTGGGCCGTGTGCCATTGTTGTTTGGGCCGAAACTTATTACGTTGGTATGAGTGTAATCGGGATTTGTATCGGGAATTAATAATAATATAATATGGAAATAATAATATGTAAATGTAATAATAATTATATCAAAAATAATAATAAAGTTATGGCAATAATAAATTAGTAAATATTATATGAGGAAATCCTATTTATGGTATGATTAACACATGTAATAATAATAATAATAATAATAATATAATGGTAATTATAATAATGATAATTCCTATACTATGGAATAAGGTAAATTTTATAGTTTCCTAATTAACCTCGCATTCTCTATAATCCTACCCTATAAATACCCTATTATATATGAGAAATAAATCACAAATTAAAGAGGAGGAGCTTTAGGAGACGGAAAGAAGAAGAATTAACAAAATCAATTAATCTCCTCAAGGTAATATTTCAAACCGTCTTATGTATATACTTTAGCATATTATAACTCGATAACTAGACCACCATAGGACTCGGGATTTGGACTTAGAGCAACCTTGGACTGCCAAGATTAATACCTGACCATTATTGACCGTCGTTGACTAGGGTTGGGGTGGTTTTGAGGCGGCTAAAGAAGGCTGGTCAGGAGGGGTGCTGCGGGTTTGACCGTGGGTTTTGGATGGGTAGTTGAACCCTTATTTTGACCCGTCGTAACCTGGGAAAGGGTTGGTTGTGATGGTGGACGATGGGCGGTCTGGGTGGTGGTGTCTAGGTGGTGGCAGGTGGTGGTTTGTGCGGGTGGTGGCTGGAAATCGCAGAGAACAGGGGAGAGTAGGGGTTTTGATGCAGCTGTTTTAAGACGAGCATCGGGGTCGCGTTTCTGACCGTGAGTGAGGTTGGAGGGTAGCTTTAGAATCGTCATGGACTAGGGGTGAGAATGGTGGTGGCTGGAGGTGGTGAGGTTGGGTTTGGTTGTCGGGGTTGGGCTATTTTGGGACACGGGTTGAAGGGGGTTGCGGTTGGTGTCATGTGTTAGGGCGTGGGTTTGTGAGTTGTTGGTGGTGGTTTATGTAACACCCCGTATTTTATTAAGTTGGATAAAATTCTTTTAATTGCTATTTTGAATTTAATTACATCATTTAACGATTTATATATTTATGCTTAGCTAATTAATTAATTTCATCATAATTCGATACGTTAATTTTAATAATCATTAATAAGTTTATTTAAAGTTAGTTTGAGTTTATTGAAATTAGTTCGAGTTTATTTATTTAATAATTTCCGTTTCTTTACGAGTCCTTATGAAAGTTGTTTTAAGTAAACCCGAGATGGATTTTGGGAACAAAACCGTCCAATTAGCTATTTTGAACTTATTTCACTAAATTAGCAATTTTTATTAATATCCGTTAGTTTTGTAAAAATCGCTAATAATTCCGATTCAAGCTGATATTGTATTATTTACGTTAACTAGCTGAGTTTATTTTATTTTCACTCATTAAATTTATTTATTATTGATTTCGGTTTATTACTGAAACTTTTACTTAAATCGGTTAAATTTAACTCGAAACGGTTTTAATAACTATCGAAGTTTCTTAACAACGAAGAAACGTACGTATAATAAATAGCAGGCTGGCAGGCTGCTGCCTCATTTCTTCATCCCTTCACGTCTTCTTCCTCCCTTCTTTGTTCTTCTTTTCCTTCGTTTAATTTTGATCTTCAAAATTGATACTGATGCTCCGTTTGTCATCCGTTTTCAACTATTTTTGTTCCATAGCGCTCCTTTCGTCGTTCTCGTCAATCCGTTGTAAGTAAAATTCATTTTCGTCATGTATTTTTACAAATCCATTTATATTTTCAGCTTTATTTATTATAAGACGGTTGTAGATGCTAAGATAGACGGTCTGGTAGAAGATTAAAAAGGTAACGATAACGGATTACTCGATATTACTTGTAAAATATGTTTATTTCGAATGCTGGTTAGTCTGTTTTATAATTAAGACGGTGTATAATTATATATAGGGATCCTTATGGGTGTTAATTAGTCAGTTGTATAGTTGAGACGGTGTATACTGATATGTGGAGATGATTAAGACGGTGTATACTGACCTCTAGGGATCATTTGGGATGCTAGCTAGTAAGTGGTATATTTAAGACGGTGTATGCTGACATGTATGGATTGTTTTGGGTGATAATTGGTGTGTTTTATAGTTAAGACAGTGTATACTGACATGTAGGGATTGTTTTGGACTAATTTGGACTCTGTGTTGGGGCGATTTTTGTAGTCTTTAGGGTCTGTTTTTGAGTTGCTTTATACTTGTGGATTTCCGCTCTAAAACTGTTTTAAATGCTGACTTAGTTGGCTCAGCTAGGACTGTTTTTAGGCGCGAGAATGGAGTTTTAAGGGGACGATTGGTACTGTTTTGGGCAGGGACGAGAGCTGTCATCGTGGGTTTTCACTTTGCATTTGAGGACTGGAGTTGGGGTCGAACTTAGGCATCTTTTGGGTTCTGTTTTGGACTGATTTTTGGGTCAGGTTATGAAGTAGGGTGAAGGGTGGCTATGGGTAGTCGGGTGGTGGTCGTGTCGGTTTCCCAGTGGCCTAGCTGTGGCCTGGCCGTGGCCTAGCTAAGTCACGAGTTTCAGGCCATGTGTAGTTGGTGGTTAGGCCGAGTTTGAGGTTGTCATAATAACTTTTGAGCCGTGTCCATAAATTGTTTTGACGTTAGTTTGGTTTATTTAAAATATAATTAAATTAATTTCCGTCTCATATTTTTATATAAAGATAATTCGTTAATATCGTCCTTTCACATAATTATTTTAGGTGACTCATATATGGTTGAAGATGAAGAGTAATTTTGGGTTTTAGAAGCTTTCTCAAGTTTATTGCTTGCCTTTTTCTAGCTTAAGGTAACTATTCCGAGTTACTCGACGAATTAATGTCACATTAGTAGTTAATGTTGTGCTTGTTGTTTGTTAAGTGTTTAGGTGATTGATAATGTGTTACTTTCGTTTTTCACATGATAGAAATTGGAAATAGCATGAGAATAATATTGCGATAAAATTTGTAATTTGGGCCAAAGCGTGCCAAGACTCGAGTGGGCAGATTGACCGAACGAGTTTGGTCAAACTAGGTTTAAACCAGTCAGCCTCGATTTGACCGATGACCCGTCGCGGGACTCGGGTCGAGGGTTTGTCTTTGAGGTGAGATTGATTGTTAGTGGAGGTTTTATGTCATGCCTTGATATTTGTAATTATCATTTCACATGTTGGTTGTTGGATGAATTGGTTGCCTTATACTTGAGTCTTGTTGTCTCTTTGCCATTTTAGCTTGTTCTCATGAATTATGAAATTAACGTTAGCTGGAATTTGGATTATTATTGATAATGGAGATATTGTTGGATTGTCAGCTGAATTGGGTATCCTACTTGTCTTGTGTGGTGTGGGCTAAAGTATTCAAGTCGGGACTAGTGGGACTAGGTCCTAGGTGAGTATTTTCGGCCTTCATCATAGATAGGTCATTATAGTCTTTGACGAGTGTATGTTCACCGCTTAATAGCCTTTGTGTTCCCGACTTGGTGGGTTTATATCCAAGTTGGGGCATGACCTCGTTACTTATTTTGATAGTAAGTGGTCAGCTTAAGTACTAGCCAACCCTTTGGTGGACTCCTTAGGGTACTCACTTTGTTTTATAAAAATTGTGGGTCTTGGGTGCGGTGGTGTGTATCCGCATGTCTAAGTCTGCGCAGATTTTAGGCTAGAGTTGTGTTGTGTCTTGGCCATGTTTTGATAGAACCTCTGAGCCAAGATACCGGTTCGATTACCTTCCCTACCTCGTGGTATAGACTCGAGTTACAGAGTAACTATCGACCGTACTAAGAACTTATGCCTGTCTTTGATATATTGCCCTTTCTTGTTTGATGATTCTATGAATCATAGAAGGTGAGATGCAAGCCGGCTATGGTTGATAGAGTTTGGATTCCTGGATGTTATGTGATTCACATGATAGTGTAGTATGAGTCGGTCTAGTATTCACATGCTAGGACTATGTGTTGTTATATTGTTGTTCACATGATAAGCACGATTGTCTAGCATCTATTTGCTAAGGCATTGTGTGATTCGTATTCATATTCTTATGTTTACATGTTATATTAATTATGACATTTCGTGGCTGGGAGAACTCGGAGTTACTCCCCACTGACTGTGGCTTTCGTATTTGTATAAAATGCGAATGACAGGTAGATGATGCATATATGGGGTACATGGACGAGCTAGCGAGCAAAGTAACCTTGGGACCTAGATTGGCTTTATTTTATTGTGACCCTTAAACATTTCTTTTATGTCACACACATTTTAGGGACATATGTCTCCCTCTTTACATTTGGTTGTATAATTTGCTAATCGCGACTTTAGCGATGGTTATGTTATGAAACTTCTAGTTAGACCTTGTATGTTTGACACCTTCCAATTTGGATATCTTTATAACAGGTTCAGGTTTTAAAGTTACAGGTTTTTACCCAATTGAACCTATTACAAACATATCCATGCAGTTTTATTCTAGAATTACGTGTTCACTTTTCCGCGATAAATGAGGGTGTCACAGTTTAGCCGGTGGTTAGGGGTGAGTTGGATGAGTTGGGTTGCAGGCTAGGGCGTGGTACGATTGGGTGAGGCTGACGGTGGCTAGGTGAGTCATGGGATGCGGGTTTTGGTGAGGCGTTGATCATGGTTTAAAACCGTGAATGAATGGGTGTGGGGATGGTTCACGTGTTACATGGAGGTTTTTGGGTTGTTGGGTTTTACGAGCTATATGGGTTGGTAATGGGTTTGGGTCTTATTTATTTAAGTCGGGTTTTTAAGTTTGGTTTGACCCGGGTTTTCGTATACCGTTGTAATAATTAATAATAATAAGTTATGAATAAAATATTATAATAAATAATTAATTTAAGTAATTAATATAATAAAAGGAATAAACAAATGAATAATTGAATTGAATTGAATTATAATATTTTGATTAGGTGACGGTTGTGAAGAATTATAATCGGATCGGATTTGCTTTATTTATTGGATTGCTTGAGCTGCTTAATTGGAATTGCTTATCAGGTAGGGATAAATCCTACTCAACTTTTACTCGATAATGTTTGTTGGATGATTTATATTAAAGTGAATTGATCATATGAGAATTGTGTTGGTTGATATCATTGAAATTGTTGGAGGGGAGAATTATATTGTAGATATTGGTTGGATTAGTTATGATAGAGTTACTGTTATTGCATTGGTTATTCAGTTTAATACTGGCAGACATCCCTTCGTGGTGATGTAGATTATTATTGCGGTTATATTGACAGACGTCATGGTAAGACCCTTCGGGTGATGTATTTCAGATTTATTCTGACATGCGATATTTTATCGTATTTACTCGAGGCAGGCCCGAGATTGGTCTGCAGGCCATCTGGTGGATATTTAATCAACTATATGTTGAGGCAGACATTACCTTTGGTAATGTAGTTTGTGTTTACTCACCTTCGGGTTGAGGCTGCCCCGGCCAGGGATTGGCGGGATGATTAGTGTAACGAGTAGTAAAAGAAAGGAGCACGTTGTCAGGGGGTTGTGCAATAAAAAAAGAAATTGGATTGTTTATCGTATGTTTTTGTTGTTAGAATTTATTCCTACTCAACCTCGCGGTTGATTGTGTATTCGTGAATACCTGCGGTGAACCGTTTTATGGGGAGCATATTTGACAGGTACAAAAGATTAGCTGACTTGGGAGCAATGGGATGAGAGCTCGACATGGACCATAGTTGAAGTCTAGATCACATAGATTAATTATATCACTTTGTTTATTTCCGCTGCGAGGTGTAAATATTTATACTAAGTTTTAATTGGATAATTTGTAATAAACATGTAATCATTAAAGTTTTAATTTAAAGTACTTTGGTATTGTTGTACTTTGTTATTCACTACCTCGGGAAACCGAGATGGTAACAGTCCTATTTATTTGGGAATGTCTAGCTAAAGGCTCCTGAATAAATGGGGGTGTTACAAAGTGGTATCAAAGCAAAACGATCCTCAGGCCTAACCAATGAATAATAATGAACTTAGGGTGTGTCTAAATAAAATGAACCCCGGGTAGAAACAGTTAGGAGCCCCTCTTAGTACTGTGAGGAAAGCGCGCCTAATTTGTACCTTGGCCCTTCCAGTTTTGAACCGGGTACCTTGAGAGACATTTCAGTGTGGGGTAATTTAAAATGAATATAGTATATTTCCTTTAGGAATTTGTTTGTCTTGTTTGAATGACTGTTTTCGTTAATGATTGCAGATGATTTCTTTTAAGTATTGTTATGAGAATGTTGATATGGAGAAGGTATGTTGGCATGTATGTGGGAGGTGTGAGTATGATTAATATGTGAAGTGTTGAAGGAATTGCATGAAATTGTGAAGAATGCGATTTTGGTTGATTTCTCGAAATTTTACCCTTGATTGTTTTGGCTGTCATTTACTGCCTGTTTATAATCCGTGTATGATATTTTTATGTGTGATACCCTTGTGGGTTAGCTTTCATATTCCAATGGTCTCATGTTCAAATAATATACGGTTTAGGAAAAATAAATATTTTAGTTGGCAGTGGTCAGAATATTCCTGTACAGTGATGTTTTTGCGCCATGTTTTTGTAAAATTTGCCATTTAAAAACTACCTATCGATTTAGTGTAATTCCAACTCCATTGTTTAAAAGATTCCTATATGTTTCTAAATTGATAAGCCACGTTACAAGGTAAATTTTTGACAATTAATAGTGAGTTTTAGAAGTTGACCTAAGTTTCTGACAAGTTGCTGTAAAATTTTTGTTTCGACCAAGTTGTTTGTAAAATGCATTATAAATGGATATTTTGAGTTTTTGACTTGTTTATTTTTCTCATGGTTTATTAACTCTCTATATTTTCTAAAAAGTATAAGTTCTTTAGACTTAATTATGTTATTATTTATTTATGATTTTAGAAGTAACAACATGTTTTCTTAGCCTTTGGGAAATATGTAAGTCTTGTTTCTTGTCTTTTGCACTTTGATACTATGATGTTGTCAATTATGTGAAGTAGGATGACATGTCTAGTGATATGCGGAATATGTTTCCCTAAGCCCAAATATTTATATTAGTTGCATGCATGTTTATGTTAGATATCATTATTAAGAGACTAAACCATTATGTGTATTTTGTTATAGACTATTATTTATTTTGGCTTGTATTCGTCGGTAGTTAAGTAAAGTAGTTGAGTTTAAATAAAAATTAGTTCGAATATCTTGTGTGGTGTGATTTTGCTATTTGGAAGTAAATCAAATATTTTGTATTCATTTAACCATTAATTCGTGTTGGAAATAATAATTGTTTTATATTACAATGTGTGTTTTAATATTTTGTGGCGTTACAACAATGAATTGTTTGTTCCTATTGTTTGATATTACGAACTTCGAGGACGAAGTTTATTTTTAGGGGGAAGGAATGTGATACTATGAGTGTTTTTAGTTATTGTTGGGATACCTTGTGATAAGATTGGTGTGATTGATTATCGAAAATGGTTAATTAGGTTGAATGGTGTGTAGTTATAAGTGTTGTGATAGTAGTTGTGGGCGAACTTCGGGACGAAGTTCATTTTAAGGGGGTAAGACTGTAATACCCCGTATTTTGATAATAATTTATGAGAATAATTTATGTAATTTAATAATTAGTTAAAGGCATTTCTATTAATAATTACAAGTAAGACGTTAATTAAATAATAAATTAATAATGCAAGTCGGGAATTGGGTTTAGCTAATATTTAGCATTGGGCCGTGTGCCATTGTTGTTTGGGCCGAAACTTATTACGTTGGTATGAGTGTAATCGGGATTTGTATCGGGAATTAATAATAATATAATATGGAAATAATAATATGTAAATGTAATAATAATTATATCAATAATAATAATAAAGTTATGGCAATAATAAATTAGTAAATATTATAAGAGGAAATCCTATTTATGGTATGATTAACACATGTAATAATAATAATAATAATAATAATATAATGGTAATTATAATAATGATAATTCCTATACTAATTAGAATAAGGTAAATTATATAGTTTCCTAATTGACCTCGCATTCTCTATAATCCTACCCTATAAATACCCTATTATATATGAGAAATAAATCACAAATTAAAGAGGAGGAGCTTTAGGAGACGGAAAGAAGAAGAATTAACAAAACCAATTAATCGCCTCAAGGTAATATTTCAGACCGTCTTATTTATATACTTTAGCATATTATAACTCGATAACTAGACCACCATAGGACTCGGGATTTGGACCTAGAGCAACCTTGGACTGCCAAGATTAATACCTGACCATTATTGACCGTCGTTGACTAGGGTTGGGGTGGTTTTGAGGCGGCTAAAGATGGCTGTGTTGGAATATGTGTCCTCCGACAATAATGCGATCACGACTGTTGATCATGATGATCACATGTTTAAATCTCATTATAAAGAATACAATTGGGAAGTAATATTTTTACTGTCAACTGGTCAACATATATCGGTAATGATTGGCTGACTAGAGTTTGACATTACTGTCGTGCGACGGTGGTGATCAGTTGATCCCCTAGGTCATACCTATAGGGCAACACTCCTAATTGATCATTTAATTAATCGTATAATGTTACGAGTTAACTAAATTACTTGAAAATTGACGGACGATTTTGGAAGTAAAATTTACGTATCACCTTGAAATTTGATTAAATGAGATACGGTCTGAGTAATTGAATTGTATCATTACTCAGATGAAATTATTGTTTAAGAAAACAATTAAATTTGAATGAATTATTATAAATACAAATTGTTGTGATTTATAAATGGTAAAATATTTTGGTACAAGTAATTATGAATTACTAAGTCGATTTTTGCATATGACGTATTTTTATTAATACATTGATTTTTAATATGTTAAAAATACATAACAAATTTATATTACATATGACATGTGACAAATTGATAAATTGACAAAAATAATATGGATTCCATATTATCCATAAGGACCGAAAATTAGGTGAGGATTAAGCTAATTATATGTTGATTATATTAGTGGAGGGCATGATGATTACCCTAGTCACTAGCCATGCAAACCTAATGCTCATTGTAAAGAACAATTTATGCATGCATTGGCTCCCCTTTGCCCTCTCTCCCACCCGGTTTTCTAGAGACAAAAACCAATTGGTTTTTCCTCTCCTTTTTACCATATACTCAAAAGATAATTGATTATTCATTCATTCATCTCATAAAAATATTTTAGAGAGATAAAAATATTCTTCCTTCCTCTTCTCCTCTAACCGGTTTTAGAGAGACAAATACCAAATTATTTTGGGTCAATTTCAAACAAGATTAATATTGTACTAGTATCTATAATATTAATTTTAATTAAGAGTGAGCCTTTGATATAAAACTTTGGGAGAGATCCTACACTTGGGTCTTAGTTCATCCAAAAGGGAAAGCTCAAGAACAAGAGAGAAAGGTGATCTCTCTTGTGCCCATTAGACCGAAAATCACAATGTAAGAACAATGCTTCTTCCTTATTTTGTTTTAATGTTTGCATGCATAAGATCAATCATTAATTTTATGACAAATTAAATTTAAAACATATATGAATATGTAAGTATATAGATCTACTTTTCCTTCAGGCTGGTCAGGAGGGGTGCTGCGGGTTTGACCGTGGGTTTTGGATGGGTAGTTGAACCCTTATTTTGACCCGTCGTGACCTGGGAAAGGGTTGGTTGTGATGGAGGATGATGGGCGGTCTGGGTGGTGGTGTCTGGGTGGTGGCATGTGGTGGTTTGTACGGGTGGTGGCCGGAAATCGCAGAGAACAGGGAAGAGCAGGGGTTTTGATGCAGCTGTTTTAAGACGAGCATCGGGGTCGCGTTTCTGACCGTGAGTGAGGTTGGAGGGTAGCTTTAGAATCGTCATGGACTAGGGGTGAGAATGGTGGTGGCTGGAGATGGTGAGGTTGGGTCTGGTTGTCGGGGTTGGGCTGTTTTGGGACACGGGTTGAAGGGGGTTGCGGTTGGTGTCGTGTGTTAGGGCGTGGGTTTGTGGGTTGTTGGTGGTGTTTAGCCGGTGGTTAGGGGTGAGTTAGATGAGTTGGGTTGCAGGCTAGGGCGTGGAAGGATTGGGTGAGGCTGACGGTGGCTAGGTGAGTCATGGGATGCGGGTTTTGGTGAGGCGTTGATCACGGTTTAAAACCGTGAATGAATGGGTGTGGGGATGGTTCACGTGTTACATGAAGGTTTTTGGGTTGTTGGGTTTTACGAGCTATATGGGTTGGTTATGGGTTTGGGACTTATTTATTTAAGTCGGGTTTTTAAGTTGGGTTTGACTCGGGTATTCGTATACCGTAATAATAATTAATAATAATAAGTTATGAATAAAATATTATAATAAATAATTAATTTGAGTAATTAATATAATAAAAGGAATAAACAAATGAATAATTGAATTTAATTGAATTATAATATTTTGATTAGGTGACGGTTGTGAAGAATTATAATCGGATCGGATTTGCTCTATTTATTGGATTGCTTGAGCTGCTTAATTGGAATTGTAGATGTTGGTTGGATTATTTATGATGGAGTTACTGTTATTGCATTGGTTATTCAGTTTAATACTGACAGACATCCCTTCGTGGTGATGTAGATTATTATTGCGGTTATATTGGCAGACGTCATGGTAAGAGCCTTCGGGTGACGTATTTCAGATTTATTCTGGCAGACGATATTTTATCGTATTTACTCGAGGCAGGCCTCAGATTGGTCTGCAGGCCATCTAATGGATATTTAATCAACTATATGTTGAGGCAGACATTACCTTTGGTAATGTAGTTTGTGTTTACTCACCTTCGGGTTGAGGCTGCCCCGGCCAGGGATTGGCGGGATGATTAGTGTAACGAGTAGTAAAAGAAAGGAGCACGTTGTCAGGGGGTTGTGCAATAAAAAAAGAAATTGGATTGTTTAACGTATGTTTTTGTTGTTAGAATTTATTCCTACTCAACCTCGCGGTTGACTGTGCATTCGTGAACATCTGCGGTGAACCGTTTTATGGGGAGCAGATTTGACAGGTACAAAAGATTAGCTGACTTGGGAGCAATGGGATGAGAGCTCGACATGGACCATAGTTGAAGTCTAGATCACATAGATTAATTATATCACTTTATTTATTTCCGCTGCGAGTTGTAAATATTTATACTAAGTTTTAGTTGGATAATTTGTAATAAACATGTAATCATTAAAGTTTTAATTTAAAGTATTTTGTTACTGGTTTACTTTGTTATTCACTACCTCGGTAAACCGAGATGGTAACAGTCCTATTTATTTGGGAATGTCTAGCTAAAGGCTCCTGAATAAATGGGGGTGTTACATCATTAGTCCTTGTGACTCGTTGTATGAACCATTTGTCCTTGTTCATTAGTCCATGTGACTCGTTGTGTGAACCATTTATCCTTGTTCATTAGCCCTTATGGCTCGTTGTGTGAACTATTTGTCCTTGTTTATTAGTAAATGTGACTCGTTGTGTGAACCATTTACCCTTGTTCATTAGTCCTTGTGACTCGTTGTGTTTAACAATTGTACTTGTTCATTAGTCCATGTGACTCGTTGTGTGAACTATTTGTCCTTGTTTTTAGTCCTTGTGGCTCGTTGTGTTGAACATTTTTAATTGTTCATTAGTCCATGTGACTCGTTGTGTGAACCATTTGTCCTTGTTCATTAGTCCTTGTGACTCATTGTGTGAACCATTTGTCCTTGTTCATTAGTCCTTAAACTCGTTGTGTTAAACAATTGTACTTGTTCATTAGCCCATGTGAGTCGTTTTGTGAACCATTTGTCCTTGTTCATAACTCCTTATGACTGGTTGTGTGAACCATTTGTCCTTATTCATTAGTCCATGTGACTCGTTGTAAGAACCATTTATCCTTGTTCATTATTCCTTGTGACTCGTTGTGTGAACTATTTATCCTTGTTTATTAGTGAATGTGACTCGTTGTGTGAACCATTTACCCTTGTTCATTAATCCTTGTGACTCGTTGTGTTAAACAGTTGTACTTGTTCTTTAGTCCATGTGACTCGTTGTGTGAACCATTTGTCCTTGTTTATTAGTCCTTGTGACTCGTTGTGTGAACCATTTGTCCTCGTTCATTAGTCCTTGTGACTCGTTGTGTTAAACAATTGTACTTGTTCATTAGTACATGTGACGCGTTGTGTGAACCATTTGTCCTTGTTCATTAGTCCTTGTGACTCTTTGTGTGTACCATTTTTCCTTGTTCATAAGTCTATGTGACTCGTGGTGTTAAACAATTGTACTTGTTCATTAGCCCATCTGAGTCGTTTTGTGAACCAGTTGTCCTTGTTCATAAGTCCTTGTGACTCGTTGTGTGAACCAATTGTACTTGTTCATTAGTTCATGTGACTAGTTGTGTGAACCATTTGTACTTGTTCATTAGTCCTTGTGACTCATTGTGTGAACCATTTGTCCTTGTTCATTAGTCCTTGTGACTCGTTGTGTTAAACAATTGTACTTGTTCATTAGTCCATGTGATGCGTTGTGTGAACCATTTGTCCTTGTTCATTAGTCCTTGTGACTCTTTGTGTGTACCATTTGTCCTTGTTCATAAGTCTATGTGACTCGTTGTGTTTACCATTTGTTCTTGTTCATTAGTCCTTATGACTCGTTGTGTTAAACAATTGTACTTGTTCATTAGTTCATGAGAGTCGTTGTGTGAACCATTTGTCCTTGTTTATTAGTCCTTGTGGCTCGTTGTGTTGAACAATTGTAATTGTTCATTAGACCATGTGAATCGTTGTGTGAACCATTTGTCCTTGTCCATTAGTGATACGATATTGATTGCTGAGGAAGTTAACTTAGATTTGGAGCAGTTAAATGAAACAGTCTCGCGGGCTGTTCAGATCCATCAGCTATTTGGTGCCAAGTCCGAGTCCGCCAAAGGAGTCGTGTGTTTAATTGGGCTCCAAGTATAGTCTTACCTTGGACGCCAAGCAACAAAGATCGAGCGTGGAGAAGCAAGGAAACGTGCATAGGCAAGCACAAAGTCGATTGCCATATCTTTCCTTATTTAAGTCTTCCTAATTAGTAGTCTATCCGGTTTTAGGAAAGTTTCCAATTTTCTTAAAATCTGGTTTAGTTAATTATTTCCTTGTTGTTATTTCCTTTAATTATTTTCCCTAAAAGTATTAGGATTATAATAAGGCAAATTAGCCATAACTTATGTCGAGTAAGATTAGGGAAGTCGATTGTTTCATTAAGTCCTCTAGGAGTCGGTCTAGCTTAGTATAAATAGGGAGATATTGTATCCTTATTTCATCATCCAAGAATTATCAATAAACTTGCAAAGTTTTCGTTTACATTGTGTAAGCATAGGTTCGACGAGTTTCGTTCCGAATTTCGTTATTGTTTGACGCGTTTTCGAACATTAACACGAGCTATAATCAATAGGACTTGATTATAATTCACCATTGGTTGAGCTATAGGTCTAGCTCAAGCAAATATCCTTTTATTTAATTGTTTCGTTTATATTATAAAAACACATAAAAATTACTAAGTTCTCGTTCTGAATCAGACAGTTCAATAAACCGTTCAAATCATATAAAATCGACAATCAGACAGTTCATAGCACTGTCCAGTTTTATTAATTCCGCTGCAACTCTAACAAATTTTATTCTTTTGAGTAATTTTCGTATCAATTAGACCTTCTGACTCGTTGTGTGAACCATTTGTCCTTGTTCATTAGTCCTTGTGACTCGTTGTGTTAAACAATTGCTCTTGTGCATTAGTCCAGGTGACTCGTTGTGTGAACAATTTGTCCTTGTTTATTAGTCTTTGTGACTCGTTGTGTTGAACAATTGTAATTAATCATTAGTAAATAAGCCTCGTTGTGTGAACCATTTATCTTTATTCATTAGTCCTTGTGACTCGTTGTGTTAAACAATTGTACTTGTTCATTAGTCCATGTGAGTCGTTGTGTGAACCATTTGTCCTTGTTCATTAGTCCATGTGACTCCTTGTGTGAAGCATTTGTCCTTGTTCATTAGTCCATGTGACTCGTTGTGTGAACCATTTGTCCTTGTTCATTAGCCCTTGTGAGTCGTTGAGTGAACTATTTGTCCTTGTTTATTAGTAAATGTGACTCGTTGTGTGGACCATTTATCCTTGTTCATTAGTCCTTGTGACTCGTTGTGTGAACCATTTGTCCTTGTTTATTAGTCCTTGTGGCTCGTTGTGTTGAACAATTGTAATTGTTCATTAGTCCATGTGACTCGTTGTGTGAACCATTTGTCCTTGTTTATTAGTCTTTGTGACTCGCTGTGTTGAACAATTGTAATTAATCATTAGTAAATGTGACTCGTTGTGTGAACCATTTATCTTTGTTCATTAGTCCTTGTGACTCGTTGTGTTAAACAATTGTACTTGTTCATTAGTCCATGTGAGTCGTTGTGTGAACCATTTGTCCTTGTTCATTAGTCCATATGACTCGTTTTGTGAACCATTTGTCCTTGTTCATTAGTCCTTGTGACTCGTTGTGTTAAACAATTGTTCTTGTGCATTAGTCCATGTGACTCGTTGTGTGAACCATTTGTCCTTGTTTATTAGTCTTTGTGACTCGTTGTGTTGAACAATTGTAATTAATCATTATTAAATGTGACTCATTGTGTGAACCATTTATCTTTGTTCATTAGTCCATGTGACTCGTTGTGTTAAACAAATGTACTTGTTTATTAGTCCATGTGAGTCGTTGTGTGAACCATTTGTCCTTGTTCAGTAGTCCATGTGACTCGTTGTGTGAACCATTTATCCTTGTTCATTAGCCCTTATGACTCATTGTGTGAACTATTTGTCCTTGTTTATAAGTAAATGTGACTCGTTGTGTGAACCGTTTACCCTTGTTCATTATTCCTTGTGACTCGTTGTGTTAAACAATTGTACTTGTTCTTTAGTCCATGTGACTCGTTCTGTGAACCATTTGTCCTTGTTTATTAATCCTTGTGGCTCGTTGTGTTGAACAATTGTAATTGTTCATTAGTCCATGTGACTCGTTATGTGAACCATTTGTCCTTGTTCATTAGTCCTTATGACTCGATGTGTTAAACAATTGTGCTTGTTCATTAGCCCATTAGAGTCGTTTTGTGAACCAGTTGTCCTTGTTCATAAGTCCTTGTGACTCGTTGTGTGAACCAATTGTACTTGTTCACTAGTTCATGTGACTCGTTGTGTGAACCATTTGTCCTTGTTCATTAGTCCTTGTGACTCATTGTGTGAATCATTTGTCCTTGTTCATTTGTCCTTGTGACTCGTTGTGTTAAACAATTGTACTTGTTCATTAGTCCATGTGACGCGTTGTGTGAACCATTTGTCCTTGTTCATTAGTCCTTGTGACTCTTTGTGTGTACCATTTGTCCATGTTCATAAGTCTATGTGACTCGTTGTGTTTACCATTTGTCCTTGTTCATTAGTCCTTATGACTCGTTGTGTTAAACAATTGTACTTGTTCATTAGTTCATGAGAGTCGTTGTGTGAACCATTTGTCCTTGTTTATTAGTCCTTTTGGCTCGTTGTGTTGAACAATTATAATTGTTCATTAGACCATGTGACTCGTTGTGTGAACCGTTTGTCCTTGTTCATTAGTCCTTCTGACTCGTTGTGTGAACCATTTGTCCTTGTTCATTAGTCCTTGTGACTCGTTGTGTTAAACAATTGTTCTTGTGCATTAGTCCAGGTGACTCGTTGTGTGAACAATTTGTCCTTGTTTATTAGTCTTTGTGACTCGTTGTGTTGAACAATTGTAATTAATCATTAGTAAATGTGACTCGTTGTGTGAACCATTTATCTTTGTTCATTAGTCCATGTGACTCGTTGTGTTAAACAAATGTACTTGTTTATTAGTCCATGTGAGTCGTTGTGTGAACCATTTGTCCTTGTTCAGTAGTCCATGTGACTCGTTGTGTGAACCATTTATCCTTGTTCATTAGCCCTTATGACTCATTGTGTGAACTATTTGTCCTTGTTTATAAGTAAATGTGACTCGTTGTGTGAACCGTTTACCCTTGTTCATTATTCCTTGTGACTCGTTGTGTTAAACAATTGTACTTGTTCTTTAGTCCATGTGACTCGCTCTCGGAACCATTTGTCCTTGTTTATTAATCCTTGTGGCTCGTTGTGTTGAACAATTGTAATTGTTCATTAGTCCATGTGACTCGTTATGTGAACCATTTGTCCTTGTTCATTAGTCCTTATGACTCGATGTGTTAAACAATTGTGCTTGTTCATTAGCCCATTTGAGTCGTTTTGTGAACCAGTTGTCCTTGTTCATAAGTCCTTGTGACTCGTTGTGTGAACCAATTGTACTTGTTCACTAGTTCATGTGAC
The DNA here is from genome assembly GCF_048544455.1 of Silene latifolia. Lineage (NCBI taxonomy): Eukaryota > Viridiplantae > Streptophyta > Magnoliopsida > Caryophyllales > Caryophyllaceae > Silene > Silene latifolia. Next base: position 217,778,611 of record NC_133534.1, read on the forward strand.
TCGTTGTGTGAACCATTTGTCCTTGTTCATTAGTCCTTGTGACTCATTGTGTGAATCATTTGTCCTTGTTCATTTGTCCTTGTGACTCGTTGTGTTAAACAATTGTACTTGTTCATTAGTCCATGTGACGCGTTGTGTGAACCATTTGTCCTTGTTCATTAGTCCTTGTGACTCTTTGTGTGTACCATTTGTCCATGTTCATAAGTCTATGTGACTCGTTGTGTTTACCATTTGTCCTTGTTCATTAGTCCTTATGACTCGTTGTGTTAAACAATTGTACTTGTTCATTAGTTCATGAGAGTCGTTGTGTGAACCATTTGTCCTTGTTTATTAGTCCTTTTGGCTCGTTGTGTTGAACAATTATAATTGTTCATTAGACCATGGACTCGTTGTGTGAACCGTTTGTCCTTGTTCATTAGTCCTTCTGACTCGTTGTGTGAACCATTTGTCCTTGTTCATTAGTCCTTGTGACTCGTTGTGTTAAACAATTGTTCTTGTGCATTAGTCCAGGTGACTCGTTGTGTGAACAATTTGTCCTTGTTTATTAGTCTTTGTGACTCGTTGTGTTGAACAATTGTAATTAATCATTAGTAAATGTGACTCGTTGTGTGAACCATTTATCTTTGTTCATTAGTCCATGTGACTCGTTGTGTTAAACAATTGTACTTGTTCATTAGTCCATGTGAGTCGTTGTGTGAACCATTTGTCCTTGTTCATTAGTCCATGTGACTTGTTGTGTGAACCATTTTTCCTTGTTCATTAGCCCTTGTGAGTCGTTGTGTGAACTATTTGTCCTTGTTTATTAGTAAATGTGACTCGTTGTGTGAACCATTTATCCTTGTTCATTATTCTTTGTGGCCTGTTGTGTGAACCATTTGTCCTTGTTTATTAGTCCTTGTGACTCGTTGTGTTAAACAATTGTACTTGTTCATTAGTCCATGTGACGCGTTGTGTGAACCATTTGTGCTTGTTCATTAGTCCTTGTGACTCTTTGTGTGTACCATTTGTCCTTGTTTATTAATCCTTGTGGCTCGTTGTGTTGAACAATTGTAATTGTTCATTAGTCCATGTGACTCGTTATGTGAACCATTTGTCCTTGTTCATTAGTCCTCATGACTCGTTGTGTTAAACAATTGTACTTGTTCATTAGTTCATGAGAGTCGTTGTGTGAATCATTTGTCCTTGTTTATTAGTCCTTGTGGCTCGTTGTGTTGAACAATTGTAATTGTTCATTAGTCCATGTGACTCGTTGTGTGAACCATTTGTCCTTGTTCATTAGTCCTTGTGACTCGTTGTGTTAAACAATTGTTCTTGTGCATTAGTCCAGGAGACTCATTGTGTGAACAATTTGTCCTTGTTTATTAGTCTTTGTGACTCGTTGTGTTGAACAATTGTAATTAATCATTAGTAAATGTGACTCGTTGTGTGAACCATTTATCTTTTTTCATTAGTCCTTGTGAGTCGTTGTGTTAAACAATTGTACTTGTTCATTAGTCCATGTGAGTCGTTGTGTGAACCATTTGTCCTTGTTCATTAGTCCTTGTGACTCGTTGTGTTAAACAATTGTTCTTGTGCATTAGTCCATGTGACTCGTTGTGTGAACCATTTGTCCTTGTTTATTAGTCTTTGTGACTCGTTGTGTTGAACAATTGTAATTAATCATTAGTAAATGTGACTCGTTGTGTGAACCATTTATCTTTGTTCATTAGTCCTCGTTACTCGTTGTGTTAAACTATTGTACTTGTTCTTTAGTCCATGTGACTCGTTGTGTGAACCATTTGTCCTTGTTTATTAGTCCTTGTGGCTCGTTGTGTTGAACAATTGTAATTGTTCATTAGTCCATGTGACTCGTTATGTAAACCATTTGTCCTTGTTCATTAGTCCTTGTGACTCGATGTGTTAAACAATTGTACTTGTTCATGAGCCCATCTGAGTCGTTTTGTAAACCAGTTGTCCTTGTTTATAAGTCCTTGTGACTCGTTGTGTGAACCAATTGTACTTGTTCATTAGTTCATGTGACTCGTTGTGTGAACCATTTTTCCTTGTTCATTAGTCCTTGTGACTCATTGTGTGAACAATTTGTCCTTGTTCATTAGTCCTTGTGACGAGTTGTGTTAAACAATTGTGCTTGTTCATTACTCCATGTGACGCGCTGTGTGAACCATTTGTCCTTGTTCATTAGTCCATGTGACTCGTTGTGTGAACCATTTGTCCTTGTTCATTAGTCCATGTGACTCGTTGTGTGAACCATTTGTCCTTGTTCATTAGCCCTTGTGAGTCGTTGTGTGAACTATTTGTCCTTGTTTATTAGTAAATGTGACTCGTTGTGTGAACCATTTGTCCTTGTTTATTAGTCCTTGTGACTCGTTGTGTTAAACAATTGTACTTGTTCATTAGTCCATGTGACGCGTTGTGTGAGCCATTTGTCCTTGTTCATTAGTCCTTGTGACTCTTTGTGTGTACCGTTTGTCCTTGTTCATAAGTCTATGTGACTCGTTGTGTTTACCATTTGTTCTTGTTCATTAGTCCATATGACTCGTTATGTTAAACAAATGTACTTGTTCATTAGTTCATGAGAGTCGTTGTGTGAACCATTTGTCCTTGTTTATTAGTCCTTGTGGCTCGTTGTGTTGAACAATTGTAATTGTTCATTAGTCCATGTGACTCGTTGTGTGAGCCATTTGTCCTTGTTCATTAGTCCTTGTGACTCTTTGTGTGTACCATTTGTCCTTGTTCATAAGTCTATGTGACTCGTTGTGTTTACCATTTGTTCTTGTTCATTAGTCCATATGACTCGTTATGTTAAACAAATGTACTTGTTCATTAGTTCATGAGAGTCGTTGTGTGAACCATTTGTCCTTGTTTATTAGTCCTTGTGGCTCGTTGTGTTGAACAATTGTAATTGTTCATTAGTCCATGTGACTCGTTGTGTGAACCATTTGTCCTTGTTCACTAGTCCTTGTAACTCGTTGTATGAACCATTTGTCCTTGTTCATTAGTCCTTGTGACTCGTTGTGTTAAACAATTGTTCTTGTGCATTAGTCCATGTGACTCGTAGTGTGAACCATTTGTCCTTGTTTATGAGTCTTTGTGACTCGTTGTATTGAACAATTGTAATTAATCATTTGTAAATGTGACTCGTTATGTGAACCATTTATCTTTGTTCATTAGTCCTTGTGACTCGTTGTGTTAAACAATTGTACTTGTTCATTAGTCCATATGAGTCGTTGTGTGAAGCATTTGTCCTTGTTCATTAGTCCTTGTGACTCGTTGTGTGAACCATTTGTCCTTGTTCAGTAGTCCATGTGACTCGTTGTGTGAACCATTTATCCTTGTTCATTAGCCCTTATGACTCGTTGTGTGAACTATTTGTCCTTGTTTATAAGTAAATGTGACTCGTTGTGTGAACCATTTACCCTTGTTCATTAATCCTTGTGACTCGTTGTGTTAAACAATTGTACTTGTTATTTAGTCCATGTGACTCGTAGTGTGAACCATTTGTCCTTGTTTATTAGTCCTTGTGGCTCGTTGTTTTGAACAATTGAAATTGTTGATTAGTCCATGTGACTCGTTATGTGAACCATTTGTCCTTGTTCATTAGTCCTTGTGACTCGATGTGTTAAACAATTGTACTTGTTTATTAGCCCATCTGAGTCGTTTTGTGAACCAGTTGTCCTTGTTTATAAGTCCTTGTGACTCGTTGTGTGAACCAATTGTACTTGTTCATTAGTTCATGTGACTCGTTGTGTGAACCATTTTTCCTTGTTCATTAGTCCTTGTGACTCATTGTGTGAACCATTTGTCCTTGTTCATTAGTCCTTGTGACGAGTTGTGTTAAACAATTGTGCTTGTTCATTACTCCATGTGACGCGCTGTGTGAACCATTTGTCCTTGTTCATTAGTCCATGTGACTCGTTGTGTGAACCATTTGTCCTTGTTCATTAGTCCATGTGACTCGTTGTGTGAACCATTTGTCCTTGTTCATTAGCCCTTGTGAGTCGTTGTGTGAACTATTTGTCCTTGTTTATTAGTAAATGTGACTCGTTGTGTGAACCATTTGTCCTTGTTCATTAGTCCTTGTGACTCGTTGTGTTAAACAATTGTACTTGTTCATTAGTCCATGTGACGCGTTGTGTGAGCCATTTGTCCTTGTTCATTAGTCCTTGTGACTCTTTGTGTGTACCATTTGTCCTTGTTCATAAGTCTATGTGACTCGTTGTGTTTACCATTTGTTCTTGTTCATTAGTCCATATGACTCGTTATGTTAAACAAATGTACTTGTTCATTAGTTCATGAGAGTCGTTGTGTGAACCATTTATCCTTGTTTATTAGTCCTTGTGGCTCGTTGTGTTGAACAATTGTAATTGTTCATTAGTCCATGTGACTCGTTGTGTGAACCATTTGTCCTTGTTCACTAGTCCTTATAACTCGTTGTGTGAACCATTTGTCCTTGTTCATTAGTCCTTGTGACTCGTTGTGTTAAACAATTATTCTTGTGCATTAGTCCAGGTGACTCGTTGTGTGAACAATTTGTCCTTGTTTATTAGTCTTTGTGACTCGTTGTGTTTACCATTTGTTCTTGTTCATTAGTCCTTATGACTCGTTGTGTTAAACAATTTTACTTGTTCATTAGTTCATGAGAGTCGTTGTGTGAACCATTTGTCCTTGTTCATTAGTCCTTGTGACTCGTTGTGTTAAACAATTGTACTTGTTCATTACTCCATGTGACGCGTTGTGTGAACCATTGGTCCTTGTTCATTTGTCCCTGTGACTCTTTGTGTGTACCATTTGTCCTTGTTTATAAGTCTATGTGACTAGTTGAGTTTACCATTTGTTCTTGTTCATTAGTCCTTATGACTCGTTGTGTTAAAACAATTTTACTTGTTCATTAGTTCATGAGAGTCGTTGTGTGAACCATTTGTCCTTGTTCATTAGTCCTTGTGACTCTTTGTGTGTACCATTTGTCCTTGTTCATAAGTCTATGTGACTCGTTGTGTTTACCATTTGTTCTTGTTCATTAGTCCTTATGACTCGTTATGTTAAACAAATGTACTTGTTCATTAGTTCATGAGAGTCGTTGTGTGAACCATTTGTCCTTGTTTATTAGTCCTTGTGGCTCGTTGTGTTGAACAATTGTAATTGTTCATTAGTCCATGTGACTCGTTGTGTGAACCATTTGTCCTTGTTCACTAGTCCTTGTAACTCGTTGTATGAACCATTTGTCCTTGTTCATTAGTCCTTGTGACTCGTTCTGTTAAACAATTGTTCTTGAGCATTAGTCCATGTGACTCGTAGTGTGAACCATTTGTCCTTGTTTATGAGTCTTTGTGACTCGTTGTATTGAACAATTGTAATTAATCATTTGTAAATGTGACTCGTTATGTGAACCATTTATCTTTGTTCATTAGTCCTTGTGACTCGTTGTGTTAAACAATTGTACTTGTTCATTAGTCCATATGAGTCGTTGTGTGAACCATTTGTCCTTGTTTATAAGTAAATGTGACTCGTTGTGTAAACCATTTATCCTTGTTCATTAATCCTTGTGACTCGTTGTGTTAAACAATTGTACTTGTTCTTTAGTCCATGTGACTCGTAGTGTGAACCATTTGTCCTTGTTTATTAGTCCTTGTGGCTCGTTGTTTTGAACAATTGAAATTGTTGATTAGTCCATGTGACTCGTTATGTGAACCATTTGTCCTTGTTCATTAGTCCTTGTGACTCGATGTGTTAAACAATTGTACTTGTTTATTAGCCCATCTGAGTCGTTTTGTGAACCAGTTGTCCTTGTTTATAAGTCCTTGTGACTCGTTGTGTGAACCAATTGTACTTGTTCATTAGTTCATGTGACTCGTTGTGTGAACCATTTTTCATTGTTCATTAGTCCTTGTGACTCATTGTGTGAACCATTTGTCCTTGTTCATTAGTCCTTGTGACGAGTTGTGTTAAACAATTGTGCTTGTTCATTACTCCATGTGACGCGCTGTGTGAACCATTTGTCCTTGTTCATTAGTCCATGTGACTCGTTGTGTGAACCATTTGTCCTTGTTCATTAGTCCATCTAACTCGTTGTGTGAACCATTTGTCCTTGTTCATTAGCCCTTGTGAGTCGTTGTGTGAACTATTTGTCCTTGTTTATTAGTAAAAGTGACTCGTTGTGTGAACCATTTGTCCTTGTTCATTAGTCCTTGTGACTCGTTGTGTTAAACAATTGTACTTGTTCATTAGTCCATGTGACGCGTTGTGTGAGCCATTTGTCCTTGTTCATTAGTCCTTGTGACTCTTTGTGTGTACCATTTGTCCTTGTTCATAAGTCTATGTGACTCGTTGTGTTTACCATTTGTTCTTGTTCATTAGTCCATATGACTCGTTATGTTAAACAAATGTACTTGTTCATTAGTTCATGAGAGTCGTTGTGTGAACCATTTGTCCTTGTTTATTAGTCCTTGTGGCTCGTTGTGTTGAACAATTGTAATTGTTCATTAGTCCATGTGACTCGTTGTGTGAACCATTTGTCCTTGATCACTAGTCCTTGTAACTCGTTGTATGAACCATTTGTCCTTGTTCATTAGTCCTTGTGACTCGTTGTGTTAAACAATTGTTCTTGTGCATTAGTCCATGTGACTCGTAGTGTGAACCATTTGTCCTTGTTTATGAGTCTTTGTGACTCGTTGTATTGAACAATTGTAATTAATCATTTGTAAATGTGACTAGTTATGTGAACCATTTATCTTTGTTCATTAGTCCTTGTGACTCGTTGTGTTAAACAATTGTACTTGTTCATTAGTCCATATGAGTCGTTGTGTGAACCATTTGTCCTTGTTCATTAGTCCTTGTGACTCGTTGTGTGAACCATTTGTCCTTGTTCAGTAGTCCATGTGACTCGTTGTGTGAACCATTTATCCTTGTTCATTAGCCCTTATGACTCGTTGTGTGAACTATTTGTCCTTGTTTATAAGTAAATGTGACTCGTTGTGTGAACCATTTACCCTTGTTCATTAATCCTTGTGACTCGTTGTGTTAAACAATTGTACTTGTTCTTTAGTCCATGTGACTCGTAGTATGAACCATTTGTCCTTGTTTATTAGTCCTTGTGGCTCGTTGTTTTGAACAATTGAAATTGTTGATTAGTCCATGTGACTCGTTATTTGAACCATTTGTCCTTGTTCATTAGTCCTTGTGACTCGATGTGTTAAACAATTGTACTTGTTTATTAGCCCATCTGAGTCGTTTTGTGAACCAGTTGTCCTTGTTTATAAGTCCTTGTGACTCGTTGTGTGAACCAATTGTACTTGTTCATTAGTTCATGTGACTCGTTGTGTGAACCATTTTTCCTTGTTCCTTAGTCCTTGTGACTCATTGTGTGAACCATTTGTCCTAGTTCATTAGTCCTTGTGACGAGTTGTGTTAAACAATTGTGCTTGTTCATTACTCCATGTGACGCGCTGTGTGAACCATTTGTCCTTGTTCATTAGTCCATGTGACTCGTTGTGTGAACCATTTGTCCTTGTTCATTAGTCCATGTGACTCGTTGTGTGAACCATTTGTCCTTGTTCATTTGCCCTTGTGAGTCGTTGTGTGAACTATTTGTCCTTGTTTATTAGAAAATGTGACTCGTTGTGTGAACCATTTGTCCTTGTTCATTAGTCCTTGTGACCCGTTGTGTTAAACAATTGTACTTGTTCATTAGTCCATGTGACGCGTTGTGTGAGCCATTTGTCCTTGTTCATTTGTCCTTGTGACTCTTTGTGTGTACCATTTGTCCTTGTTCATAAGTCTATGTGACTCGTTGTGTTTACCATTTGTTCTTGTTCATTAGTCCTTATGACTCGTTATGTTAAACAAATGTACTTGTTCATTAGTTCATGAGAGTCGTTGTGTGAACAATTTGTCCTTGTTTATTAGTCTTTGTGACTCGTTGTGTTGAACAATTGTAATTAATCATGAGTAAATGTGACTCGTTGTGTGAACCATTTATCTTTGTTCATTAGTCCTTGTGACTCGTTGTGTTAAACAATTGTACTTGTTCATTAGTCTATGTGAGTCGTTGTGTGAACCATTTGTCCTTGTTCATTAGTCCTTGTGACTCATTGTGTGAACCATTTGTCCTTGTTCATTAGTCCTTGTGACGAGTTGTGTTAAACAATTGTGCTTGTTCATTACTCCATGTGACGAGCTGTGTGAACCATTTGTCCTTGTTCATTAGTCCATGTGACTGGTTGTGTGAACCATTTGTCCTTGTTTATTAGTCCTTGTGGCTCCTTGTGTTGAACAATTGTAATTGTTCATTAGTCCATGTGATTCGTTATGTGAACCATTTGTCCTTGTTCATTAGTCCTTGTGACTCGATGTGTTAAACAATTGTACTTGTTCATTAGCCCATCTCGAGTCGTTTTTGTGAACCATTGTCCTTGTTCATAAGTCCTTGTGACTCGTTGTGTGAACCAATTGTACTTGTACATTAGTTCATGTGACTCGTTGTGTGAACCATTTGTCCTTGTTCATTAGTCCTTGTGACTCATTGTATGAACCATTTGTCCTTGTTCATTAAGCCTTGTGACTCGTTGTGTTAAACAATTGTACTTGTTCATTAGTCCATGTGACGCGTTGTGTGAACCATTTGTCCTTGTTCATTAGTCCTTGTGACTCTTTGTGTGTACCATTTGTCCTTGTTTATAAGTCTATGTGACTAGTTGTGTTTACCATTTGTTCTTGTTCATTAGTCCTTATGACTCGTTGTGTTAAACAATTTTACTTGTTCATTAGTTCATGAGAGTCGTTGTGTGAACCATTTGTCCTTGTTCATTAGTCCTTGTGACTCGTTGTGTTAAACAATTGTACTTGTTCATTACTCCATGTGACGCGTTGTGTGAACCATTTGTCCTTGTTCATTTGTCCCTGTGACTCTTTGTGTGTACCATTTGTCCTTGTGCATTAGTTCTTGTGACTCGTTGTGTTAGACAATTGTACTTGTTCATTAGTCCATGAGTGTCGTTGTGTGAACCATTTGTCCTTGTTTATTAGTCCATGTGGCTCGTTGTGCTGAACAATTGTAATTGTTCATTAGTCCATGTGACTCGTTGTGTGAACCATTTGTCCTTGTTCACTAGTCCTTGTAACTCGTTGTATGAACCATTTGTCCTTGTTCATTAGTCCTTGTGACTCGTTGTGTTAAATAATTGTTCTTGTGCATTAGTCCATGTGACTCGTAGTGTGAACCATTTGTCCTTGTTTATGAGTCTTTGTGACTCGTTGTATTGAACAATTGTAATTAATCATTTGTAAATGTGACTCGTTGTGTGAACCATTTGTTCTTGTTTAGTAGTCCATGTGACTCGTTGTGTGAACCATTTATCCTTGTTCATTAGCCCTTATGACTCGTTGTGTGAACTATTTGTCCTTGTTTATAAGTAAATGTGACTCGTTGTGTGAACCATTTACCCTTGTTCATTAATCCTTGTGACTCGTTGTGTTAAACAATTGTACTTGTTCTTTAGTCCATGTGACTCGTAGTGTGAACCATTTGTCCTTGTTTATTAGTCCTTGTGGCTCGTTGTTTTGAACAATTGAAATGGTTGATTAGTCAATGTGACTCGTTATGTGAACCATTTGTCCTTGTTCATTAGTCCTTGTGACTCGATGTGTTAAACAATTGTACTTGTTTATTAGCCCATCTGAGTCGTTTTGTGAACCAGTTGTCCTTGTTTATAAGTCCTTGTGACTCGTTGTGTGAACCAATTGTACTTGTTCATTAGTTCATGTGACTCGTTGTGTGAACCATTTGTCCTTGTTCATTAGTCCTTGTGACTCATTGTGTGAACCATTTGTCCTTGTTCATTAGTCCTTGTGACGAGTTGTGTTAAACAATTGTGCTTGTTCATTACTCCATGTGACGCGCTGTGTGAACCATTTGTCCTTGTTCATTAGTCTATGTGACTCGTTGTGTGAATCATTTGTCCTTGTTCATTAGTCCATGTGACTCGTTGTGTGAAGGATTTGTCCATGTTCATTAGCCCTTGTGAGTCGTTGTGTGAACTATTTGTCCTTGTTTATTAGTAAATGTGACTCGTTGTGTGAACCATTTGTCCTTGTTCATTAGTCTATGTGACTCGTTGTGTTAAACAATTGTACTTGTTCATTAGTCCATGTGACGCGTTGTGTGAACCATTTGTCCTTGTTCATTAGTCCTTGTGACTCTTTGTGTGTACCATTTGTCCTTGTTCATAAGTCTATGTGACTCGTTGTGTTTACCATTTGTTCTTGTTCATTAGTCCTTATGACTCGTTATGTTAAACAAATGTACTTGTTCATTAGTTCATGAGAGTCGTTGTGTGAACCATTTGTCCTTGTTTATTAGTCCTTGTGGCTCGTTGTGTTGAACAATTGTAATTGTTCATTAGTCCATGTGACTCGTTGTGTGAACCATTTGTCCTTGTTCACTAGTCCTTATAACTCGTTGTGTGAACCATTTGTCCTTGTTCATTAGTCCTTGTGACTCGTTGTGTTAAACAATTATTCTTGTGCATTAGTCCAGGTGACTCGTTGTGTGAACAATTTGTCCTTGTTTATTAGTCTTTGTGACTCGTTGTGTTGAACAATTGTAATTAATCATGAATAAATGTGACTCGTTGTGTGAACCATTTATCTTTGTTCATTAGTCCTTGTGACTCGTTGTGTTAAATAATTGTACTTGTTCATTAGTCCATGTGAGTCGTTGTGTGAACCATTTGTCCTTGTTCATTAGTCCTTGTGACTCATTGTGTGAACCATTTTCCTTGTTCATTAGTCCTTGTGACGAGTTGTGTTAAACAATTGTGCTTGTTCATTACTCCATGTGACGAGCTGTGTGAACCATTTGTCCTTGTTCATTAGTCCATGTGACTCGTTGTGTGAACCATTTGTCCTTGTTCATTAGTCCATGTGACTCGTTGTGTGAACCATTTGTCCTTGTTCATTAGCCCTTGTGAGTCGTTGTGTGAACTATTTGTCCTTGTTTATTAGTAAATGTGACTCGTTGTGTGAACCATTTGTCCTTGTTCATTAGTCCTTGTGACTCGTTGTGTTAAACAATTGTACTTGTTCATTAGTCCATGTGACGCGTTGTGTGAACCATTTGTCCTTGTTCATTAGTCCTTGTGACTCTTTGTGTGTACCATTTGTCCTTGTTCATAAGTCTATGTGACTCGTTGTGTTTACCATTTGTTCTTGTTCATTAGTTCTTATGACTCGTTATGTTAAACAAATGTACTTGTTCATTAGTTCATGAGAGTCGTTGTGTGAACCATTTATCCTTGTTTATTAGTCCTTGTGGCTCGTTGTGTTGAACAATTGTAATTGTTCATTAGTCCATGTGACTCGTTGTGTGAACCATTTGTCCTTGTTCACTAGTCCTTATAACTCGTTGTGTGAACCATTTGTCCTTGTTCATTAGTCCTTGTGACTCGTTGTGTTAAACAATTATTCTTGTGCATTAGTCCAGGTGATTCGTTGTGTGAACAATTTGTCCTTGTTTATTAGTCTTTGTGACTCGTTGTGTTGAACAATTGTAATTAATCATGAGTAAATGTGACTCGTTGTGTGAACCATTTATCTTTGTTCATTAGTCCTTGTGACTCGTTGTGTTAAACAATTGTACTTGTTCATTAGTCCATGTGAGTCGTTGTGTGAACCATTTGTCCTTGTTCATTAGTCCTTGTGACTCATTGTGTGAACCATTTGTCCTTGTTCATTAGTCCTTGTGACGAGTTGTGTTAAACAATTGTGCTTGTTCATTACTCCATGTGACGAATTTTGTGTGAACCATTTGTCCTTGTTCATTAGTCCATGTGACTCGTTGTGTGAACCATTTGTCCTTGTTCATTAGTCCATGTGACTCGTTGTGTGAACCATTTGTCCTTGTTCATTAGCCCTTGTGAGTCATTGTGTGAACTATTTGTCCTTGTTAATTAGTAAATGTGACTCGTTGTGTGAACCATTTGTCCTTGTTCATTAGTCCTTGTGACTCGTTGTGTTAAACAATTTTACTTGTTCATTAGTTCATGAGAGTCGTTGTTTGAACCATTTGTCCTTGTTCATTAGTCCTTGTGACTCGTTGTGTTAAACAATTGTACTTGTTCATTACTCCATGTGACGCGTTGTGTGAACCATTTGTCCTTTTTCATTTGTCCCTGTGACTCTTTGTGTGTACCATTTGTCCTTGTGCATTAGTTCTTGTGACTCTTTGTGTTAGACAATTGTACTTGTTCATTAGTCCATGAGTGTCGTTGTGTGAACCATTTGTCCTTGTTTATTAGTCCTTGTGGATCGTTGTGCTGAATAATTGTAATTGTTCATTAGTCCATGTGACTCGTTGTGTGAACCATTTGTCCTTGTTCACTAGTCCTTGTAACTCGTTGTATGAACCATTTGTCCTTGTTCATTAGTCCTTGTGACTCGTTGTGTTAAACAATTGTTCTTGTGCATTAGTCCATGTGACTCGTAGTGTGAACCATTTGTCCTTGTTTATGAGTATTTGTGACTCGTTGTGTTGAACAATTGTAATTAATCATTTGTAAATGTGACTCGTTATGTGAACCATTTATCTTTGTTTATTAGTCCTTGTGACTTGTTGTGTTAAACAATTGTACTTGTTCATTAGTCCATATGAGTCGTTGTGTTAACCATTTGTCCTTGTTCATTAGTCCTTGTGACTCGTTGTGTGAACCATTTGTCCTTGTTCAGTAGTCCATGTGACTCGTTGTGTGAACCATTTATCCTTGTTCATTAGCCCTTATGACTCATTGTGTGAACCATTTACCCTTGTTCATTGATCCTTGTGACTCGTTGTGTTAAACAATTGTACTTGTTCTTTAGTCCATGTGACTCGTAGTGTGAACCATTTGTCCTTGTTTATTAGTCCTAGTGGCTCGTTGTTTTGAACAATTGTAATTGTTGATTAATCCATGTGACTCGTTATGTGAACCATTTGTCCTTGTTCATTAGTACTTGTGACTCGATGTGTTAAACAATTGTACTTGTTTATTAGCCCATCTGGGTCGTTTTGTGAACCAGTTGTCCTTGTTCATAAGTCCTTCTGACTCGTTGTGTGAACCAATTGTACTTGTTCATTAGTTCATGTGACTCGTTGTGTGAACCATTTGTCCTTGTTCATTAGTCCTTGTGACTCATTGTGTGAACCATTTGTCCTTGTTCATTAGTCCTTGTGACGAGTTGTGTTAAACAATTGTGCTTGTTCATTACTCCATGTGACGCGCTGTGTGAATCATTTGTCCTTGTTCATTAATCCATGTGACTCGTTGTGTGAACCATTTGTCCTTGTTCATTAGTCCATGTGACTCGTTGTGTGAACCATTTGTCCTTGTTCATTAGCCCTTGTGAGTCGTTGTGTGAACTATTTGTTCTTGTTTATTAGTAAATGTGACTCGTTGTGTGAACCATTTGTCCTTGTTCATTAGTCCTTGTGACTCATTGTGTTAAACAATTGTACTTGTTCATTAGTCCATTAGACGCGTTGTGTGAACCATTTGTCCTTGTTCATTAGTCCTTGTGACTCTTTGTGTGTACCATTTGTCCTTGTTCATGAGTCTATGTGACTCGTTGTGTTTACCATTTGTTCTTGTTCATTAGTCCTTATGACTCGTTATGTTAAACAATTGTACTTGTTCATTAGTTCATGAGAGTCGTTGTGTGAACCATTTGTCCTTGTTTATTAGTCCTTGTGGCTCGTTTGTTGAACAATTGTAATTGTTCATTAGTCCATGTGACTCGTTGTGTGAACTATTTGTCCTTGTTCACTAGTCCTTGTAACTCGTTGTGTGAACCATTTGTCCTTGTTCATTAGTCCTTGTGACTCGTTGTGTTAAACAATTGTTCGTGTGCATTAGTCCAGGTGACTCGTTGTGTGAACAATTTGTCCTTGTTTATTAGTCTTTGTGACTCGTTGTGTTGAACAATTGTAATTAATCACTAGTAAATTTGACTCGTTGTGTGAACCATTTATCTTTGTTCATTAGTCCTTGTGACTCGTTGTGTGAACCAATTGTACTTGTTCATTAGTTCATGTGACTCGTTGTGTGAACCATTTGTCTTTGTTCATTAGTCCTTGTGACTCATTGTGTGAACCATTTGTCCTTGTTCATTAATCCTTGTGACGAGTTGTGTTAAACAATTGTGCTTGTTCATTACTCCATGTGACGCGCTGTGTAAACCATTTGTCCTTGTTCATTAGTCCATGTGACTCGTTGTGTGAACCATTTGTCCTTGTTCATAAGTCTATGTGACTCGTTGTGTTTACCATTTGTTCTTGTTCATTAGTCCTTATGACTCGTTATGTTAAACAAATGTACTTGTTCATTAGTTCATGAGAGTCGTTGTGTGAACCATTTGTCCTTGTTTATTACTCCTTGTGGCTCGTTGTGTTGAACAATTGTAATTGTTCATTAGTCCATGTGACTCGTTGTGTGAACCATTTGTCCTTGTTCACTAGTCCTTATAACTCGTTGTGTGAACCATTTGTCCTTGTCCATTAGTCCTTGTGACTCGTTGTGTTAAACAATTATTCTTGTGCATTAGTCCAGGTGACTCGTTGTGTGAACAATTTGTCCTTGTTTATTACTCTTTGTGACTCGTTGTGTTGAACAATTGTAATTAATCATGAGTAAATGTGACTCGTTGTGTGAACCATTTATCTTTGTTCATTAGTCCTTGTGACTCGTTGTGTTAAACAATTGTACTTGTTCATTAGTCCATGTGAGTCGTTGTGTGAACCATTTGTCCTTGTTCATTAGTCCTTGTGACTCATTGTGTGAACCATTTGTCCTTGTTCATTAGTCCTTGTGACGAGTTGTGTTAAACAATTGTGCTTGTTCATTACTCCATGTGACGAGCTGTGTGAACCATTTGTCCTTGTTCATTAGTCCATGTGACTCGTTGTGTGAACCATTTGTCCTTGTTCATTAGTCCATGTGACTCGTTGTGTGAACCATTTGTCCTTGTTCATTAGCCCTTGTGAGTCGTTGTGTGAACTATTTGTCCTTGTTAATTAGTAAATGTGACTCGTTGTGTGAACCATTTGTCCTTGTTCATTAGTCCTTGTGACTCGTTGTGTTAAACAATTTTACTTGTTCATTAGTTCATGAGAGTCGTTGTTTGAACCATTTGTCCTTGTTCATTAGTCCTTGTGACTCGTTGTGTTAAACAATTGTACTTGTTCATTACTCCATGTGACGCGTTGTGTGAACCATTTGTCCTTTTTCATTTGTCCCTGTGACTCTTTGTGTGTACCATTTGTCCTTGTGCATTAGTTCTTGTGACTCGTTGTGTTTGACAATTGTACTTGTTCATTAGTCCATGAGTGTCGTTGTGTGAACCATTTGTCCTTGTTTATTAGTCCTTGTGGATCGTTGTGCTGAATAATTGTAATTGTTCATTAGTCCATGTGACTCGTTGTGTGAACCATTTGTCCTTGTTCACTAGTCCTTGTAACTCGTTGTATGAACCATTTGTCCTTGTTCATTAGTCTTGTGACTCGTTGTGTTAAACAATTGTTCTTGTGCATTAGTCCATGTGACTCGTAGTGTGAACCATTTGTCCTTGTTTATGAGTCTTTGTGACTCGTTGTGTTGAACAATTGTAATTAATCATTTATAAATGTGACTCGTTATGTGAACCATTTATCTTTGTTTATTAGTCCTTGTGACTCGTTGTGTTAAACAATTGTACTTGTTCATTAGTCCATATGAGTCGTTGTGTTAACCATTTGTCCTTGTTCATTAGTCCTTGTGACTCGTTGTGTGAACCATTTGTCCTTGTTCAGTAGTCCATGTGACTCGTTGTGTGAACCATTTATCCTTGTTCATTAGCCCTTATGACTCGTTGTGTGAACTATTTGTCCTTGTTTATAAGTAAATGTGACTCGTTGTGTGAACCATTTACCCTTGTTCATTAATCCTTGTGACTCGTTGTGTTAAACAATTGTACTTGTTCTTTAGTCCATGTGACTCGTAGTGTGAACCATTTGTCCTTGTTTATTAGTCCTAGTGGCTCGTTGTTTTGAACAATTGTAATTGTTGATTAGTCCATGTGACTCGTTATGTGAACCATTTGTCCTTGTTCATTAGTACTTGTGACTCGATGTGTTAAACAATTGTACTTGTTTATTAGCCCATATGGGTCGTTTTGTGAACCAGTTGTCCTTGTTCATAAGTCCTTCTGACTCGTTGTGTGAACCAATTGTACTGGTTCATTAGTTCATGTGACTCGTTGTGTGAACCATTTGTCCTTGTTCATTAGTCCTTGTGACTCATTGTGTGAACCATTTGTCCTTGTTCATTAGTCCTTGTGACGAGTTGTGTTAAACAATTGTGCTTGTTCATTACTCCATGTGACGCGCTGTGTGAACCATTTGTCCTTGTTCATTAATCCATGTGACTCGTTGTGTGAACCATTTGTCCTTGTTCATTAGTCCATGTGACTCGTTGTGTGAACCATTTGTCCTTGTTCATTAGCCCTTGTGAGTCGTTGTGTGAACTATTTGTCCTTGTTTATTAGTAAATGTGACTCGTTGTGTGAACCATTTGTCCTTGTTCATTAGTCCTTGTGACTCTTGTGTTAAACAATTGTACTTGTTCATTAGTCCATGTGACGCGTTGTGTGAACAATTTGTCCTTGTTCATTAGTCCTTGTGACTCTTTGTGTGTACCATTTGTCCTTGTTCATAAGTCTATGTGACTCATTGTGTTTACCATTTGTTCTTGTTCATTAGTCCTTATGACTCGTTATGTTAAACAATTGTACTTGTTCATTAGTTCATGAGAGTCGTTGTGTGAACCATTTGTCCTTGTTTATTAGTCCTTGTGGCTCGTTGTGTTGAACAATTGTAATTGTTCATTAGTCCATGTGACTCGTTGTGTGAACTATTTGTCCTTGATCACTAGTCCTTGTAACTCGTTGTGTGAACCATTTGTCCTTAATCATTAGTCCTTGTGACTCGTTGTGTTAAACAATTGTTCTTGTGCATTAGTCCAGGTGACTCGTTGTGTGAACAATTTGTCCTTGTTTATTAGTCTTTGTGACTCGTTGTGTTGAACAATTGTAATTAATCACTAGTAAATTTGACTCGTTGTGTGAACCATTTGTCTTTGTTCATTAGTCCTTGTGACTCGTTGTGTTAAACAATTGTACTTGTTCATTAGTCCATGTGAGTCGTTGTGTGAACCATTTGTCCTTATTCATTAGTCCTTGTGACTCATTGTGTGAACCATTTGTCCTTGTTCATTAGTCCTTGTGACGAGTTGTGTTAAACAATTATGCTTGTTCATTACTCCATGTGACGAGCTGTGTGAACCATTTGTCCTTGTTCATTAGTCCATGTGACTCGTTGTGTGAACCATTTGTCCTTGTTCATTAGTCCATGTAACTCGTTGTGTGAACCATTTGTCCTTGTTCATTAGCCCTTGTGAGTCGTTGTGTGAACTATTTGTCCTTGTTAATTAGTAAATGTGAGTCGTTGTGTGAACCATTTGTCCTTGTTCATTAGTCCTTGTGACTCATTGTGTTAAACAATTTTACTTGTTCATTAGTTCATGAGAGTCGTTGTTTGAACCATTTGTCCTTGTTCATTAGTCCTTGTGACTCGTTGTGTTAAACAATTGTACTTGTTCATTACTCCATGTGACGCGTTGTGTGAACCATTTGTCCTTTTTCATTTGTCCCTGTGACTCTTTGTGTGTACCATTTGTCCTTGTGCATTAGTTCTTGTGACTCGTTGTGTTAGACAATTGTACTTGTTCATTAGTCCATGAGTGTCGTTGTGTGAACCATTTGTCCTTGTTTATTAGTCCCTGTGGATCGTTGTGCTGAATAATTGTAATTGTTCATTAGTCCATGTGACTCGTTGTGTGAACCATTTGTCCTTGTTCACTAGTCCTTGTAACTCGTTGTATGAACCATTTGTCCTTGTTCATTAGTCCTTGTGACTCGTTGTGTTAAACAATTGTTCTTGTGCATTAGTCCATGTGACTCGTAGTGTGAACCATTTGTCCTTGTTTATGAGTCTTTGTGACTCGTTGTGTTGAACAATTGTAATTAATCATGAGTAAATGTGACTCGTTGTGTGAACCATTTATCTTTGTTCATTAGTCCTTGTGACTCGTTGTGTTAAACAATTGTACTTGTTCATTAGTCCATGTGAGTCGTTGTGTGAACCATTTGTCCTTATTCATTAGTCCTTGTGACTCATTGTGTGAACCATTTGTCCTTGTTCATTAGTCCTTGTGACGAGTTGTGTTAAACAATTATGCTTGTTCATTACTCCATGTGACGAGCTGTGTGAAACATTTGTCCTTGTTCATTAGTCCATGTGACTCGTTGTGTGAACCATTTGTCCTTGTTCATTAGTCCATGTGACTCGTTGTGTGAACCATTTGTCCTTGTTCATTAGTCCTTGTGACTCGTTGTGTTAAACAATTGTACTTGTTCATTACTCCATGTGACGAGCTGTGTGAACCATTTGTCCTTGTTCATTAGTCCATGTGACTCGTTGTGTGAACCATTTGTCCTTGTTCATTAGTCCTTGTGACTCGTTGTGTTAAACAATTGTACTTGTTCATTACTCCATGTGACGCGTTGTGTGAACCATTTGTCCTTTTTCATTTGTCCCTGTGACTCTTTGTGTGTACCATTTGTCCTTGTGCATTAGTTCTTGTGACTCGTTGTGTTAGACAATTGTACTTGTTCATTAGTCCATGAGTGTCGTTGTGTGAACCATTTGTCCTTGTTTGTTAGTCCCTGTGGATCGTTGTGCTGAATAATTGTAATTGTTCATTAGTCCATGTGACTCGTTGTGTGAACCATTTGTCCTTGTTCACTAGTCCTTGTAACTCGTTGTATGAACCATTTGTCCTTGTTCATTAGTCCTTGTGACTCGTTGTGTTAAACAATTGTTCTTGTGCATTAGTCCATGTGACTCGTAGTGTGAACCATTTGTCCTTGTTTATGAGTCTTTCTGACTCGTTGTGTTGAACAATTGTAATTAATCATGAGTAAATGTGACTCGTTGTGTGAACCATTTATCTTTGTTCATTAGTCCTTGTGACTCGTTGTGTTAAACAATTGTACTTGTTCATTAGTCCATGTGAGTCGTTGTGTGAACCATTTGTCCTTATTCATTAGTCCTTGTGACTCATTGTGTGAACCATTTGTCCTTGTTCATTAGTCCTTGTGACGAGTTGTGTTAAACAATTATGCTTGTTCATTACTCCATGTGACGCGCTGTGTGAACCATTTGTCCTTGTTCATTAATCCATGTGACTCGTTGTGTGAACCATTTGTCCTTGTTCATTAGTCCATGTGACTCGTTGTGTGAACCATTTGTCCTTGTTCATTAGCCCTTGTGAGTCGTTGTGTGAACTATTTGTCCTTGTTTATTAGTAAATGTGACTCGTTGTGTGAACCATTTGTCCTTGTTCATTAGTCCTTGTGACTCTTGTGTTAAACAATTGTACTTGTTCATTAGTCCATGTGACGCGTTGTGTGAACAATTTGTCCTTGTTCATTAGTCCTTGTGACTCTTTGTGTGTACCATTTGTCCTTGTTCATAAGTCTATGTGACTCATTGTGTTTACCATTTGTTCTTGTTCATTAGTCCTTATGACTCGTTATGTTAAACAATTGTACTTGTTCATTAGTTCATGAGAGTCGTTGTGTGAACCATTTGTCCTTGTTTATTAGTCCTTGTGGCTCGTTGTGTTGAACAATTGTAATTGTTCATTAGTCCATGTGACTCGTTGTGTGAACTATTTGTCCTTGATCACTAGTCCTTGTAACTCGTTGTGTGAACCATTTGTCCTTAATCATTAGTCCTTGTGACTCGTTGTGTTAAACAATTGTTCTTGTGCATTAGTCCGGGTGACTCGTTGTGTGAACAATTTGTCCTTGTTTATTAGTCTTTGTGACTCGTTGTGTTGAACAATTGTAATTAATCACTAGTAAATTTGACTCGTTGTGTGAACCATTTATCTTTGTTCATTAGTCCTTGTGACTCGTTGTGTGAACCAATTGTACTTGTTCATTAGTTCATGTGACTCGTTGTGTGAACCATTTGTCTTTGTTCATTAGTCCTTGTGACTCATTGTGTGAACCATTTGTCCTTGTTCATTAATCCTTGTGACGAGTTGTGTTAAATAATTGTGCTTGTTCATTACTCCATGTGACGCGCTGTGTAAACCATTTGTCCTTGTTCATTAGTCCATGTGACTCGTTGTGTGAACCATTTGTCCTTGTTCATAAGTCTATGTGACTCGTTGTGTTTACCATTTGTTCTTGTTCATTAGTCCTTATGACTCGTTATGTTAAACAAATGTACTTGTAATTTCTTTTCTTCATTGAAATGAAATGATAATCTTTTGCAAAAAAAAAAAAAATGTACTTGTTCATTAGTTCATGAGAGTCGTTGTGTGAACCATTTGTCCTTGTTTATTAGTCCTTGTGGCTCGTTGTGTTGAAGAATTGTAATTGTTCATTAGTCCATGTGACTCGTTGTGTGAACCATTTGTCCTTGTTCACTAGTCCTTATAACTCGTTGTGTGAACCATTTGTCCTTGTTCATTAGTCCTTGTGACTCGTTGTGTTAAACAATTATTCTTGTGCATTAGTCCAGGTGACTCGTTGTGTGAACAATTTGTCCTTGTTTATTAGTCTTTGTGACTCGTTGTGTTGAACAATTGTAATTAATCATGAGTAAATGTGACTCGTTGTGTGAACCATTTGTCTTTGTTCATTAGTCCTTGTGACTCGTTGTGTTAAACAATTGTACTTGTTCATTAGTCCATGTGAGTCGTTGTGTGAACCATTTGTCCTTATTCATTAGTCCTTGTGACTCATTGTGTGAACCATTTGTCCTTGTTCATTAGTCCTTGTGACGAGTTGTGTTAAACAATTATGCTTGTTCATTACTCCATGTGACGAGCTGTGTGAACCATTTGTCCTTGTTCATTAGTCCATGTGACTCGTTGTGTGAACCATTTGTCCTTGTTCATTAGTCCATGTGACTCGTTGTGTGAACCATTTGTCCTTGTTCATTAGCCCTTGTGAGTCGTTGTGTGAACTATTTGTCCTTGTTAATTAGTAAATGTGAGTCGTTGTGTGAACCATTTGTCCTTGTTCATTAGTCCTTGTGACTCGTTGTGTTAAACAATTTTACTTGTTCATTAGTTCATGAGAGTCGTTGTTTGAACCATTTGTCCTTGTTCATTAGTCCTTGTGACTCGTTGTGTTAAACAATTGTACTTGTTCATTACTCCATGTGACGCGTTGTGTGAACCATTTGTCCTTTTTCATTTGTCCCTGTGACTCTTTGTGTGTACCATTTGTCCTTGTGCATTAGTTCTTGTGACTCGTTGTGTTAGACAATTGTACTTGTTCATTAGTCCATGAGTGTCGTTGTGTGAACCATTTGTCCTTGTTTATTAGTCCCTGTGGATCGTTGTGCTGAATAATTGTAATTGTTCATTAGTCCATGTGACTCGTTGTGTGAACCATTTGTCCTTGTTCACTAGTCCTTGTAACTCGTTGTATGAACCATTTGTCCTTGTTCATTAGTCCTTGTGACTCGTTGTGTTAAACAATTGTTCTTGTGCATTAGTCCATGTGACTCGTAGTGTGAACCATTTGTCCTTGTTTATGAGTCTTTGTGACTCGTTGTGTTGAACAATTGTAATTAATCATGAGTAAATGTGACTCGTTGTGTGAACCATTTATCTTTGTTCATTAGTCCTTGTGACTCGTTGTGTTAAACAATTGTACTTGTTCATTAGTCCATGTGAGTCGTTGTGTGAACCATTTGTCCTTATTCATTAGTCCTTGTGACTCATTGTGTGAACCATTTGTCTTTGTTCATTAGTCCTTGTGACGAGTTGTGTTAAACAATTATGCTTGTTCATTACTCCATGTGACGAGCTGTGTGAAACATTTGTCCTTGTTCATTAGTCCATGTGACTCGTTGTGTGAACCATTTGTCCTTGTTCATTAGTCCATGTGACTCGTTGTGTGAACCATTTGTCCTTGTTCATTAGTCCTTGTGACTCGTTGTGTTAAACAATTGTACTTGTTCATTACTCCATGTGACGAGCTGTGTGAACCATTTGTCCTTGTTCATTAGTCCATGTGACTCGTTGTGTGAACCATTTGTCCTTGTTCATTAGTCCTTGTGACTCGTTGTGTTAAACAATTGTACTTGTTCATTACTCCATGTGACGCGTTGTGTGAACCATTTGTCCTTTTTCATTTGTCCCCGTGACTCTTTGTGTGTACCATTTGTCCTTGTGCATTAGTTCTTGTGACTCGTTGTGTTAGACAATTGTACTTGTTCATTAGTCCATGAGTGTCGTTGTGTGAACCATTTGTCCTTGTTTGTTAGTCCCTGTGGATCGTTGTGCTGAATAATTGTAATTGTTCATTAGTCCATGTGACTCGTTGTGTGAACCATTTGTCCTTGTTCACTAGTCCTTGTAACTCGTTGTATGAACCATTTGTCCTTGTTCATTAGTCCTTGTGACTCGTTGTGTTAAACAATTGTTCTTGTGCATTAGTCCATGTGACTCGTAGTGTGAACCATTTGTCCTTGTTTATGAGTCTTTCTGACTCGTTGTGTTGAACAATTGTAATTAATCATGAGTAAATGTGACTCGTTGTGTGAACCATTTATCTTTGTTCATTAGTCCTTGTGACTCGTTGTGTTAAACAATTGTACTTGTTCATTAGTCCATGTGAGTCGTTGTGTGAACCATTTGTCCTTATTCATTAGTCCTTGTGACTCATTGTGTGAACCATTTGTCCTTGTTCATTAGTCCTTGTGACGAGTTGTGTTAAACAATTATGCTTGTTCATTACTCCATGTGACGAGCTGTGTGAACCATTTGTCCTTGTTCATTAGTCCATGTGACTCGTTGTGTGAACCATTTGTCCTTGTTCATTAGTCCATGTGACTCGTTGTGTGAACCATTTGTCCTTGTTCATTAGCCCTTGTGAGTCGTTATGTGAACTATTTGTCCTTGTTAATTAGTAAATGTGACTCGTTGTGTGAACCATTTGTCCTTGTTCATTAGTCCTTGTGACTCGTTGTGTTAAACAATTTTACTTGTTCATTAGTTCATGGGAGTCGTTGTTTGAACCATTTGTCCTTGTTCATTAGTCCTTGTGACTCGTTGTGTTAAACAATTGTACTTGTTCATTACTCCATGTGACGCGTTGTGTGAACCATTTGTCCTTTTTCATTTGTCCCTGTGACTCTTTGTGTGTACCATTTGTCCTTGTGCATTAGTTCTTGTGACTCGTTGTGTTAGACAATTGTACTTGTTCATTAGTCCATGAGTGTCGTTGTGTGAACCATTTGTCCTTGTTTATTAGTCCCTGTGGATCGTTGTGCTGAATAATTGTAATTGTTCATTAGTCCATGTGACTCGTTGTGTGAACCATTTGTCCTTGTTCACTAGTCCTTGTAACTCGTTGTATGAACCATTTGTCCTTGTTCATTAGTCCTTGTGACTCGTTGTGTTAAACAATTGTTCTTGTGCATTAGTCCATGTGACTCGTAGTGTGAACCATTTGTCCTTGTTTATGAGTCTTTGTGACTCGTTGTGTTGAACAATTGTAATAAATCAGTTGTAAATGTGACTCGTTATGTGAACCATTTATCTTTGTTTATTAGTCCTTGTGACTCGTTGTGTTAAACAATTGTGCTTGTTCATTACTCCTTGTGATTTATTTGTGTGAACCATTTGTCCTTGTTCATTAATCCATGTGACTCGTTGTGTGAACCATTTGTCCTTGTTCATTAGTCCATGTGACTCGTTGTGTGAACCATTTGTACTTGTTCATTAGCCCTTGTGAGTCGTTGTGTGAACTATTTTTCCTTGTTTATTAGTAAATGTGACTCGTTGTGTGAACCATTTGTCCTTGTTCATTAGTCCTTGTGACTCGTTGTGTTAAACAATTGTACTTGTTCATTAGTCCATGTGACGCGTTGTGTGAACCATTTGTCCTTGTTCATTAGTCCTTGTGACTCTTTGTGTGTACCATTTGTCCTTGTTCATAAGTCTATGTGACTCGTTGTGTTTACCATTTGTTCTTGTTCATTAGTCCTTATGACTCGTTATGTTAAACAATTGTACTTGTTCATTAGTTCATGAGAGTCGTTGTGTGAACCATTTGTCCTTGTTTATTAGTCCTTGTGGCTCGTTGTGTTGAACAATTGTAATTGTTCATTAGTCCATGTGACTCGTTGTGTCAACCATTTGTCCTTGTTCACTAGTCCTTGTAACTCGTTGTGTGAACCATTTGTCCTTGTTCATTAGTCCTTGTGACTCGTTGTGTTAAACAATTGTTCTTGTGCATTAGTCCAGGTGACTCGTTGTGTGAACAATTTGTCCTTGTTTATTAGTCTTTGTGACTCGTTGTGTTGAACAATTGTAATTAATCACTAGTAAATTTGACTCGTTGTGTGAACCATTTATCTTTGTTCATTAGTCCTTGTGACTCGTTGTGTGAACCAATTGTATTTTTTCATTAGTTCATGTGACTCGTTGTGTGAACCATTTGTCTTTGTTCATTAGTCCTTGTGACTCATTGTGTGAACTATTTGTCCTTGTTCATTAATCCTTGTGACGAGTTGTGTTAAACAATTGTGCTTGTTCATTAATCCATGTGACGCGCTGTGTAAACCATTTGTCCTTGTTCATTAGTCCATGTGACTCGTTGTGTGAACCATTTGTCCTTGTTCATTAGTCCATGTGACTCGTTGTGTGAACCATTTGTCCTTGTTCATCAGCCCTTGTGAGTCGTTGTGTGAACTATTTGTCCTTGTTTATTAGTAAATGTGACTCGTTGTGTGAACCATTTGTCCTTGTTCATTAGTCCTTGTGACTCGTTGTGTTAAACAATTGTACTTGTTCATTACTCCATGTGACGCGTTGTGTGAACCATTTGTCCTTTTTCATTTGTCCCCGTGACTCTTTGTGTGTACCATTTGTCATTGTGCATTAGTTCTTGTGACTCGTTGTGTTAGACAATTGTACTTGTTCATTAGTCCATGAGTGTCGTTGTGTGAACCATTTGTCCTTGTTTATTAGTCCCTGTGGATCGTTGTGCTGAATAATTGTAATTGTTCATTAGTCCATGTGACTCGTTGTGTGAACCATTTGTCCTTGTTCACTAGTCCTTGTAACTCGTTGTATAAACCATTTGTCCTTGTTCATTAGTCCTTGTGACTCGTTGTGTTAAACAATTGTTCTTGTACATTAGTCCATGTGACTCGTAGTGTGAACCATTTGTCCTTGTTTATGAGTCTTTGTGACTCGTTGTGTTGAACAATTGTAATTAATCAGTTGTAAATGTGACTCGTTATGTGAACCATTTATCTTTGTTTATTAGTCCTTGTGACTCGTTGTGTTAAACACTTGTACTTGTTCATTAGTCCATATGAGTCGTTGTGTTAACCATTTGTCCTTGTTCATTAGTCCTTGTGACTCGTTGTGTGAACCATTTGTCCTTGTTCAGTAGTCCATGTGACTCGTTGTGTGAACCATTTATCCTTGTTCATTAGCCCTTATGACTCGTTGTGTGAACTATTTGTCCTTGTTTATAAGTAAATGTGACTCGTTGTGTGAACCATTTACCCTTGTTCATTAATCCTTGTGACTCGTTGTGTTAAACAATTGTACTTGTTCTTTACTCCATGTGACTCGTAGTGTGAACCATTTGTCCTTGTTTATTAGTCCTAGTGGCTCGTTGTTTTGAACAATTGTAATTGTTGATTAGTCCATGTGACTCGTTATGTGAACCATTTGTCCTTGTTCATTAGTCCTTCTGACTCGTTGTGTGAACCAATTGTACTTGTTCATTAGTTCATGTGACTCGTTGTGTGAACCATTTGTCCTTGTTCATTAGTCCTTGTGACTCATTGTGTGAACCATTTGTCCTTGGTCATTAGTCCTTGTGACGAGTTGTGTTAAACAATTGTGCTTGTTCATTACTCCTTGTGACGCGCTGTGTGAACCATTTGTCGTTGTTCATTAATCCATGTGACTCGTTGTGTGAACCATTTGTCCTTGTTCATTAGTCCATGTGACTCGTTGTGTGAACCATTTGTCCTTGTTCATTAGCCCTTGTGAGTCGTTGTGTGAACTATTTGTCCTTGTTTATTAGTAAATGTGACTCGTTGTGTGAACCATTTGTCCTTGTTCATTAGACGTTGTGACTCGTTGTGTTAAACAATTGTACTTGTTCATTAGTCCATGTGACGCGTTGTGTGAACCATTTGTCCTTGTTCATTAGTCCTTGTGACTCTTTGTGTGTACCATTTGTCCTTGTTCATAAGTCTATGTGACTCGTTGTGTTTACCATTTGTTCTTGTTCATTAGTCCTTATGACTCGTTATGTTAAACAATTGTACTTGTTCATTAGTTCATGTGACTTGTTGTGTGAACCATTTGTCCTTGTTCACTAGTCCTTGTAACTCGTTGTGTGAACCATTTGTCCTTGTTCATTAGTCCTTGTGACTCGTTGTGTTAAACAATTGTTCTTGTGCATTAGTCAAGGTGACTCGTTGTGTGAACAATTTGTCCTTGTTTATTAGTCTTTGTGACTCGTTGTGTTGAACAATTGTAATTAATCACTAGTAAATTTGACTCGTTGTGTGAACCATTTATCTTTGTTCATTAGTCCTTGTGACTCGTTGTGTGAACCAATTGTACTTGTTCATTAGTTCATGTGACTCGTTGTGTGAACCATTTGTCTTTGTTCATTAGTCCTTGTGACTCATTGTGTGAACCATTTGTCCTTGTTCATTAATCCTTGTGACGAGTTGTGTTAAACAATTGTGCTTGTTCATTAATCCATGTGACGCGCTGTGTAAACCATTTGTCCTTGTTCATTAGTCCATGTGACTCGTTGTGTGAACCATTTGTCCTTGTTCATTAGTCCATGTGACTCGTTGTGTGAACCATTTGTCCTTGTTCATCAGCCCTTGTGAGTCGTTGTGTGAACTATTTGTCCTTGTTTATTAGTAAATGTGACTCGTT
This sequence comes from Silene latifolia, assembly GCF_048544455.1. Classification (NCBI taxonomy): domain Eukaryota; kingdom Viridiplantae; phylum Streptophyta; class Magnoliopsida; order Caryophyllales; family Caryophyllaceae; genus Silene; species Silene latifolia. The sequence continues at coordinate 217,805,682 of NC_133534.1, forward strand.
GTGTGAACCATTTGTCATTGTTCATTAGTCCTTGTGACTCGTTGTGTTAAACAATTGTACTTGTTCATTAGTCCATGTGACGCGTTGTGTGAACCATTTGTCCTTGTTCATTAGTCCTTGTGACTCTTTATGTGTACCATTTGTCCTTGTTCATAAGTCTACGTGACTCGTTGTGTGAACCATTTGTCCTTGTTCATTAGTCCTTATGACTCGTTGTGTTAAACAATTGTACTTGTTCATTAGTTCATGAGAGTCGTTGTGTGAACCATTTGTCCTTGTTTATTAGTCCTTGTGGCTCGTTGTGTTGAACAATTGTAATTGTTCATTAGACCATGTGACTCGTTGCGTGAACCGTTTGTCCTGCTTCATTAGTCCTTCTGACTCGTTGTGTGAACCATTTGTCCTTGTTCATTAGTCCTTGTGACTCGTTGTGTTAAACAATTGTTCTTGTGCATTAGTCCAGGTGACTCATTGTGTGAACAATTTGTCCTTGTTTATTAGTCTTTGTGACTCGTTGTGTTGAACAATGGTAATTAATCATTAGTAAATGTGACTCGTTGTGTGAACCATTTATCTTTGTTCATTAGTCCTTGTGACTCGTTGTGTTAAACAATTGTACTTGTTCATTAGTTCATGAGAGTCGTTGTGTGAACCATTTGTCCTTGTTTATTAGTCCTTGTGGCTCGTTGTGTTGAACAATTGTAATTGTTCATTAGACCATGTGACTCGTTGCGTGAACCGTTTGTCCTGCTTCATTAGTCCTTCTGACTCGTTGTGTGAACCATTTGTCCTTGTTCATTAGTCCTTGTGACTCGTTGTGTTAAACAATTGTTCTTGTGCATTAGTCCAGGTGACTCGTTGTGTGAACAATTTGTCCTTGTTTATTAGTCTTTGTGACTCGTTGTGTTGAACAATGGTAATTAATCATTAGTAAATGTGACTCGTTGTGTGAACCATTTATCTTTGTTCATTAGTCCTTGTGACTCGTTGTGTTAAACAATTGTACTTGTTCATTAGTCCATGTGAGTCGTTGTGTGAACCATTTGTCCTTGTTCATTAGTCCATGTGACTCGTTGTGTGAACCATTTGTCCTTGTTCATTAGTCCATGTCATTGTTCATTAGTCCATGTGACTCGTTGTGTGAACCATTTGTCCTTGTTCATTAGCCCTTGTGAGTCGTTGTGTGAACTATATGTCCTTGTTTATTAGTAAATGTGACTCGTTGTGTGAACCATTTATCCTTGTTCATTATTCTTTGTGGCCTGTTGTGTGAACCATTTGTCTTTGTTCATTAGTCCTTGTGACTCTTTGTGTGTACCATTTGTCCTTGTTCATAAGTCTATGTGACTCGTTGTGTTTACCATTTGTCCTTGTTCATTAGTCCTTAAGACTCGTTATGTTAAACAATTGTACTTGTTCATTAGTTCATGAGAGTCGTTGTGTGAATCATTTGTCCTTGTTTATTAGTCCTTGTGGCTCGTTGTGTTGAACAATTATAATTGTTCATTAGTCCATGTGACTCGTTGTGTGAACTGTTTGTCCTTGTTCATTAGTCCATCTGACTCGTTGTGTGAACCATTTGTCCTTGTTCATTAGTCCTTGTGACTCGTTGTGTTAAACAATTGTTCTTGTGCATTAGTCCAGGTGACTCATTATGTGAATAATTTGTCCTTGTTTATTAGTCTTTGTGACTCGTTGTGTTGAACAATTGTAATTAATCATTAGTAAATGTGACTCGTTGTGTGAACCATTTATCTTTTTTCATTAGTCCTTGTGACTCGTTGTGTTAAACAATTGTACTTGTTCATTAGTCCATGTGAGTCGTTGTGTGAACCATTTGTCCTTGTTCATTAGTCCTTGTGACTCGTTGTGTTAAACAATTGTTCTTGTGCATTAGTCCATGTGACTCGTTGTGTGAACCATTTGTCCTTGTTTATTAGTCTTTGTGACTCGTTGTGTTGAACAATTGTAATTAATCATTAGTAAATGTGACTCGTTGTGTGAACCATTTATCTTTGTTCATTAGTCCTCGTGACTCGCTGTGTTAAACTATTGTACTTGTTCTTTAGTCCATGTGACTCGTTGTGTGAACCATTTGTCCTTGTTTATTAGTCATTGTGGCTCCTTGTGTTGAACAATTGTAATTGTTCATTAGTCCATGTGACTCGTTATGTGAACCATTTGTCCTTGTTCATTAGTCCTTGTGACTCGATGTGTTAAACAATTGTACTTGTTCATTAGCCCATCTGAGTCGTTTTGTGAACCAGTTGTCCTTGTTCATAAGTCCTTGTGACTCGTTGTATGAACCAATTGTACTTGTACATTTGTTCATCTGACTCGTTGTGTGAACCATTTGTCCTTGTTCATTAGTCCTTGTGACTCGTTGTGTTAAACAATTGTTCTTGTGCATTAGTCCAGGTGACTCATTGTGTGAACAATTTGTCCTTGTTTATTAGTCTTTGTGACTCGTTGTGTTGAACAATGGTAATTAATCATTAGTAAATGTGACTCGTTGTGTGAACCATTTATCTTTGTTCATTAGTCCTTGTGACTCGTTGTGTTAAACAATTGTACTTGTTCATTAGTCCATGTGAGTCGTTGTGTGAACCATTTGTCCTTGTTCATTAGTCCATGTGACTCGTTGTGTGAACCATTTGTCCTTGTTCATTAGTCCATGTCATTGTTCATTAGTCCATGTGACTCGTTGTGTGAACCATTTGTCCTTGTTCATTAGCCCTTGTGAGTCGTTGTGTGAACTATATGTCCTTGTTTATTAGTAAATGTGACTCGTTGTGTGAACCATTTATCCTTGTTCATTATTCTTTGTGGCCTGTTGTGTGAACCATTTGTCTTTGTTCATTAGTCCTTGTGACTCTTTGTGTGTACCATTTGTCCTTGTTCATAAGTCTATGTGACTCGTTGTGTTTACCATTTGTCCTTGTTCATTAGTCCTTAAGACTCGTTATGTTAAACAATTGTACTTGTTCATTAGTTCATGAGAGTCGTTGTGTGAATCATTTGTCCTTGTTTATTAGTCCTTGTGGCTCGTTGTGTTGAACAATTATAATTGTTCATTAGTCCATGTGACTCGTTGTGTGAACTGTTTGTCCTTGTTCATTAGTCCATCTGACTCGTTGTGTGAACCATTTGTCCTTGTTCATTAGTCCTTGTGACTCGTTGTGTTAAACAATTGTTCTTGTGCATTAGTCCAGGTGACTCATTATGTGAATAATTTGTCCTTGTTTATTAGTCTTTGTGACTCGTTGTGTTGAACAATTGTAATTAATCATTAGTAAATGTGACTCGTTGTGTGAACCATTTATCTTTTTTCATTAGTCCTTGTGACTCGTTGTGTTAAACAATTGTACTTGTTCATTAGTCCATGTGAGTCGTTGTGTGAACCATTTGTCCTTGTTCATTAGTCCTTGTGACTCGTTGTGTTAAACAATTGTTCTTGTGCATTAGTCCATGTGACTCGTTGTGTGAACCATTTGTCCTTGTTTATTAGTCTTTGTGACTCGTTGTGTTGAACAATTGTAATTAATCATTAGTAAATGTGACTCGTTGTGTGAACCATTTATCTTTGTTCATTAGTCCTCGTGACTCGCTGTGTTAAACTATTGTACTTGTTCTTTAGTCCATGTGACTCGTTGTGTGAACCATTTGTCCTTGTTTATTAGTCATTGTGGCTCCTTGTGTTGAACAATTGTAATTGTTCATTAGTCCATGTGACTCGTTATGTGAACCATTTGTCCTTGTTCATTAGTCCTTGTGACTCGATGTGTTAAACAATTGTACTTGTTCATTAGCCCATCTGAGTCGTTTTGTGAACCAGTTGTCCTTGTTCATAAGTCCTTGTGACTCGTTGTATGAACCAATTGTACTTGTACATTTGTTCATCTGACTCGTTGTGTGAACCATTTGTCCTTGTTCATTAGTCCTTGTGACTCGTTGTGTTAAACAATTGTTCTTGTGCATTAGTCCAGGTGACTCATTGTGTGAACAATTTGTCCTTGTTTATTAGTCTTTGTGACTCGTTGTGTTGAACAATGGTAATTAATCATTAGTAAATGTGACTCGTTGTGTGAACCATTTATCTTTGTTCATTAGTCCTTGTGACTCGTTGTGTTAAACAATTGTACTTGTTCATTAGTCCATGTGAGTCGTTGTGTGAACCATTTGTCCTTGTTCATTAGTCCATGTGACTCGTTGTGTGAACCATTTGTCCTTGTTCATTAGTCCATGTCATTGTTCATTAGTCCATGTGACTCGTTGTGTGAACCATTTGTCCTTGTTCATTAGCCCTTGTGAGTCGTTGTGTGAACTATTTATCCTTGTTTATTAGTAAATGTGACTCGTTGTGTGAACCATTTATCCTTGTTCATTATTCTTTGTGGCTTGTTGTGTGAACCATTTGTCCTTGTTTATTAGTCCTTGTGACTCGTTGTGTTAAACAATTGTAATTGTTCGTTAGTCCATGTGACGCGTTGTGTGAACCATTTGTCCTTGTTCATTAGTCCTTGTGACTCTTTGTGTGTACCATTTGTCCTTGTTCATAAGTCTATGTGACTCGTTGTGTTTACCATTTGTCCTTGTTCATTAGTCCTTATGACTCGTTATGTTAAACAATTGTACTTGTTCATTAGTTCATGAGAGTCGTTGTGTGAATCATTTGTCCTTGTTTATTAGTCCTTGTGGCTCGTTGTGTTGAACAATTGTAATTGTTCATTAGTCCATGTGACTCGTTGTGTGAACTGTTTGTCCTTGTTCATTAGTCCATCTGACTCGTTGTGTGAACCATTTGTCCTTTTCATTAGTCCTTGTGACTCGTTGTGTTAAACAATTTTTCTTTTGCATTAGTCCAGGTGACTCATTGTGTGAACAATTTGTCCTTGTTTATTAGTCTTTGTGACTCGTTGTGTTGAACAATTGTAATTAATCATTAGTAAATGTGACTCGTTGTGTGAACCATTTATCTTTTTTCATTAGTCCTTGTGACTCGTTGTGTTAAACAATTGTACTTGTTCATTAGTCCATGTGAGTCGTTGTGTGAACCATTTGTCCTTGTTCATTAGTCGTTGTGACTCGTTGTGTTAAATAATTGTTCTTGTGCATTAGTCCATGTGACTCGTTGTGTGAACCATTTGTCCTTGTTTATTAGTCTTTGTGACTCGTTGTGTTGAACAATTGTAATTAATCATTAGTAAATGTGACTCGTTGTGTGAACCATTTATCTTTGTTCATTAGTCCTCGTGACTCGTTGTGTTAAACTATTGTACTTGTTCTTTAATCCATGTGACTCGTTGTGTGAACCATTTGTCCTTGTTTATTAGTCCTTGTGGCTCCTTGTGTTGAACAATTGTAATTGTTCATTAGTCCATGTGACTCGTTATGTGAACCATTTGTCCTTGTTCATTAGTCCTTGTGACTCGATGTGTTAAAAAATTGTACTTGTTCATTAGCCCATCTGAGTCGTTTTGTGAACCAGTTGTCCTTGTTCATAAGTCCTTGTGACTCGTTGTGTGAACCAATTGTACTTGTACATTAGTTCATGTGACTCGTTGTGTGAACCATTTGTCCTTGTTCATTAGTCCTTGTGACTCATTGTATGAACCATTTGTCCTTGTTCATTAGTCCTTGTGACTCGTTGTGTTAAACAATTGTACTTGTTCATTAGTCCATGTGACGCGTTGTGTGAACCATTTGTCCTTGTTCATTAGTCCTTGTGACTCTTTGTGTGTACCATTTGTCCTTGTTTATAAGTCTATGTGACTCGTTGTGTTTACCATTTGTTCTTGTTCATTAGTCCTTATGACTCGTTGTGTTAAAAAATTTTACTTGTTCTTTAGTTCATGAGAGTCGTTGTGTGAACCATTTTTCCTTGTTCATTAGTCCTTGTGACTCGTTGTGTTAAACAATTGTACTTGTTCATTACTCCATGTGACGCGTTGTGTGAACCATTTGTCCTTGTTCATTTGTCCCTGTGACTCTTTGTGTGTACCATTTGTCCTTGTGCATTAGTTCTTGTGACTCGTTGTGTTATACAATTGTACTTGTTCATTAGTCCATGAGTGTCGTTGTATGAACCATTTGTCCTTGTTTATTAGTCCCTGTGGCTCGTTGTGCTGAACAATTGTAATTGTTCATTAGTCCATGTGACTCGTTGTGTGAACCATTTGCCCTTGTTCACTAGTCCTTGTAACTCGTTGTATGAACCATTTGTCCTTGTTCATTAGTCCTTGTGACTCGTTGTGTTAAACAATTGTTCTTCTGCATTAGTCCATGTGACTCGTAGTGTGAACCATTTGTCCTTGTTTATGAGTCTTTGTGACTCGTTGTGTTGAACAATTGTAATTAATCATTTGTAAATGTGACTCGTTATGTGAACCATTTATCTTTGTTCATTAGTCCTTGTGACTCGTTGTGTTAAACAATTGTACTTGTTCATTAGTCCATATGAGTCGTTGTGTGAACCATTCGTCCTTGTTCATTAGTCCTTGTGACTCGTTGTGTGAACCATTTGTCCTTGTTCAGTAGTCCATGTGACTCGTTGTGTGAACCATTTATCCTTGTTCATTAGCCCTTATGACTCGTTGTGTGAACTATTTGTCCTTGTTTATAAGTAAATGTGACTCGTTGTGTGAACCATTTAGCCTTGTTCATTAATCCTTCTGACTCGTTATGTTAAACAATTGTACTTGTTCTTTAGTCCATGTGACACGTAGTGTAAACCATTTGTCCTTGTTTATTAGTCCTTGTGGCTCGTTGTTTTGAACAATTGTAATTGTTGATTAGTCCATGTGACTCGTTATGTGAACCATTTGTCCTTGTTCATTAGTCCTTGTGACTCGATGTGTTAAACAATTGTACTTGTTTATTAGCCCATCTGAGTCGTTTTGTGAACCAGTTGTCCTTGTTCATAAGTCCTTGTGACTCGTTGTGTGAACCAATTGTACTTGTTCATTAGTTCATGTGACTCGTTGTGTGAACCATTTGTCCTTTTTCATTAGTCTTTGTGACTCATTGTGTGAACCATTTGTCCTTGTTCATTAGTCCTTGTGACGAGTTGTGTTAAACAATTGTGCTTGTTCATTACTCCTTGTGACGCGCTGTGTGAACCATTTGTCCTTGTTCATTAGTCCATGTGACTCCTGTGTGAACCATTTGTCTTTGTTCATTAGTCCATGTGACTCGTTGTGTGAACCATTTGTCCTTGTTCATTAGTCCTTGTGACTCGTTGTGTTAAACAATTGTACTTGTTCATTAGTCCATGTGACGCATTGTGTGAACCATTTGTCCTTGTTCATTAGTCCTTGTGACTCTTTGTGTGTACCATTTGTCCTTGTTCATAAGTCTATGTGACTCGTTGTGTTTACCATTTGTTCTTGTTCATTAGTCCTTATGACTCGTTATGTTAAACAATTGTACTTGTTCATTAGTTCATGAGAGTTGTTGTGTGAACCATTTGTCCTTGTTTATTAGTCCTTGTGGCTCGTTGTGTTGAACAATTGTAATTGTTCATTAGTCCATGTGACTCGTTGTGTGAACCATTTGTCCTTGTTCACTAGTCCTTGTAACTCGTTGTGTGAACCATTTGTCTTTGTTCATTAGTCCTTCTGACTCGTTGTGTTAAACAATTGTTCTTGTGCATTAGTCCATGTGACTCGTAGTGTGAACCATTTGTCCTTGTTTATTAGTCTTTGTGACTCGTTGTGTTGAACAATTGTAATTAATCATTAGTAAATGTGACTCGTTATGTGAACCATTTATCTTTGTTCATTAGTCCTTGTGACTCGTTGTGTTAAACAATTTTACTTGTTCATTAGTCCATGTGAGTCGTTGTGTGAACCATTTGTCCTTGTTCATTAGTCCTTGTGACTTGTTGTGTGAACCATTTGTCCTTGTTCAGTAGTCCATGTGACTCGTTGTGTGAACCACTTATCCTTGTTCATCAGCCCTTATGACTCGTTGTGTGAACTATTTTTCCTTGTTTATAAGTAAATGTGACTCGTTGTGTGAACCATTTATCTTTGTTCATTAGTCCTCGTGACTCGTTGTGTTAAACTATTGTACTTGTTCTTTTGTCCATGTGACTCGTTGTGTGAACCATTTGTCCTTGTTTATTAGTCCTTGTGGCTCCTTGTGTTGAACAATTGTAATTGTTCATTAGTCCATGTGACTCGTTATGTGAACCATTTGTCCTTGTTCATTAGTCCTTGTGACTCGATGTGTTAAACAATTGTACTTGTTCATTAGCCCATCTGAGTCGTTTTGTGAACCAGTTGTCCTTGTTCATAAGTCCTTGTGACTCGTTGTGTGAACCAATTGTACTTGTACATTAGTTCATGTGACTCGTTGTGTGAACCATTTGTCCTTGTTCATTAGTCCTTGTGACTCATTGTTTGAACCATTTGTCCTTGTTCATTAGTCCTTGTGACTCGTTGTGTTAAACAATTGTACTTGTTCATTAGTCCATGTGACGCGTTGTGTGAACCATTTGTCCTTGTTCATTAGTCCTTGTGACTCTTTGTGTGTACCATTTGTCCTTGTTTATAAGTCTATGTGACTCGTTGTGTTTACCATTTGTTCTTGTTCATTAGTCCTTATGACTCGTTGTGTTAAACAATTTTACTTGTTCCTTAGTTCATGAGAGTCGTTGTGTGAACCATTTGTCCTTGTTCATTAGTCCTTGTGACTCGTTGTGTTAAACAATTGTACTTGTTCATTACTCCATGTGACGCGTTGTGTGAACCATTTGTCCTTGTTCATTTGTCCCTGTGACTCTTTGTGTGTACCATTTGTCCTTGTGCCTTAGTTCTTGTGACTCGTTGTGTTATACAATTGTACTTGTTCATTAGTCCATGAGTGTCGTTGTGTGAACCATTTGTCCTTGTTTATTAGTCCCCTGGGCTCGTTGTCTTTGAACAATTGTAATTGTTCATTAGTCCATGTGACTCGTTGTGTGAACCATTTGCCCTTGTTCACTAGTCCTTGTAACTCGTTGTATGAACCATTTGTCCTTGTTCATTAGTCCTTGTGACTCGTTGTGTTAAACAATTGTTCTTCTGCATTAGTCCATGTGACTCGTAGTGTGAACCATTTGTCCTTGTTTATGAGTCTTTGTGACTCGTTTTGTTGAACAATTGTAATTAATCATTTGTAAATGTGACTCGTTATGTGAACCATTTATCTTTGTTCATTAGTCCTTGTGACTCGTTGTGTTAAACAATTGTACTTGTTCATTAGTCCATATGAGTCGTTGTGTGAACCATTTGTCCTTGTTCATTAGTCCTTGTGACTCGTTGTGTGAACCATTTGTCCTTGTTCAGTAGTCCATGTGACTCGTTGTGTGAACCATTTATCCTTGTTCATTAGCCCTTATGACTCGTTGTGTGAACTATTTGTCCTTGTTTATAAGTAAATGTGACTCGTTGTGTGAACCGTTTAGCCTTGTTCATTAATCCTTCTGACTCGTTATGTTAAACAATTGTACTTGTTCTTTAATCCATGTGACTCGTAGTGTAAACCATTTGTCCTTGTTTATTAGTCCTTGTGGCTCGTTGTTTTGAACAATTGTAATTGTTGATTAGTCCATGTGACTCGTTATGTGAACCATTTGTCCTTGTTCATTAGTCCTTGTGACTCGATGTTTTAAACAATTGTACTTGTTTATTAGCCCATCTGAGTCGTTTTGTGAACCAGTTGTCCTTGTTCATAAGTCCTTGTGACTCGTTGTGTGAACCAATTGTACTTGTTCATTAGTTCATGTGACTCGTTGTGTGAACCATTTGTCCTTTTTCATTAGTCCTTGTGACTCATTGTGTGAACCATTTGTCCTTGTTCATTAGTCCTTGTGACGAGTTGTGTTAAACAATTGTGCTTGTTCATTACTCCATGTGACGCGCTGTGTGAACCATTTGTCCTTGTTCATTAGTCCATGTGACTTCTGTGTGAACCATTTGTCTTTGTTCATTAGTCCATGTGACTCGTTGTGTGAACCATTTGTCCTTGTTCATTAGCCCTTGTGAGTCGTTGTGTGAACTATTTGTCCTTGTTTATTAGTAAATGTGACTTGTTGTGTGAACCATTTGTCCTTGTTCATTAGTCCTTGTGACTCGTTGTGTTAAACAATTGTACTTGTTCATTAGTCCATGTGACGCATTGTGTGAACCATTTGTCCTTGTTCATTAGTCCTTGTGACTCTTTGTGTGTACCATTTGTCCTTGTTCATAAGTCTATGTGACTCGTTGTGTTTACCATTTGTTCTTGTTCATTAGTCCTTATGACTCGTTATGTTAAACAATTGTACTTGTTCATTAGTTCATGAGAGTTGTTGTGTGAACCATTTGTCCTTGTTTATTAGTCCTTGTGGCTCGTTGTGTTGAACAATTGTAATTGTTCATTAGTCCATGTGACTCGTTGTGTGAACCATTTGTCCTTGTTCACTAGTCCTTGTAACTCGTTGTGTGAACCATTTGTCTTTATTCATTAGTCCTGTGACTCGTTGTGTTAAACAATTGTTCTTGTGCATTAGTCCATGTGACTCGTAGTGTGAACCATTTGTCCTTGTTTATTAGTCTTTGTGACTCGTTGTGTTGAACAATTGTAATTAATCATTAGTAAATGTGACTCGTTATGTGAACCATTTATCTTTGTTCATTAGTCCTTGTGACTCGTTGTGTTAAACAATTTTACTTGTTCATTAGTCCATGTGAGTCGTTGTGTGAACCATTTGTCCTTGTTCATTAGTCCTTGTGACTTGTTGTGTGAACCATTTGTCCTTGTTCAGTAGTCCATGTGACTCGTTGTGTGAACCACTTATCCTTGTTCATCAGCCCTTATGACTCGTTGTGTGAACTATTTTCCCTTGTTTATAAGTAAATGTGACTCGTTGTGTGAACCATTTATCTTTGTTCATTAGTCCTCGTGACTCGTTGTGTTAAACTATTGTACTTGTTCTTTAGTCCATGTGACTCGTTGTGTGAACCATTTGTCCTTGTTTATTAGCCCTTGTGGCTCCTTGTGTTGAACAATTGTAATTGTTCATTAGTCCATGTGACTCGTTATGTGAACCATTTGTCCTTGTTCATTAATCCTTGTGACTCGATGTGTTAAACAATTGTACTTGTTCATTAGCCCATCTGAGTCGTTTTGTGAACCAGTTGTCCTTGTTCATAAGTCCTTGTGACTCGTTGTGTGAACCAATTGTACTTGTACATTAGCTCATCTGACTCGTTGTGTGAACCATTTGTCCTTGTTCATTAGTCCTGGTGACTCGTTGTGTTAAACAATTATTCTTGTGCATTAGTCCAGGTGACTCATTGTGTGAACAATTTGTCCTTGTTTATTAGTCTTTGTGACTCGTTGTGTTGAACAATGGTAATTAATCATTAGTAAATGTGACTCGTTGTGTGAACCATTTATCTTTGTTCATTAGTCCTTGTGACTCGTTGTGTTACACAATTGTACTTGTTCATTAGTCCATGTGAGTCGTTGTGTGAACCATTTGTCCTTGTTCATTAGTCCATGTGACTCGTTGTGTGAACCATTTGTCCTTGTTCATTAGTCCATGTCATTGTTCATTAGTCCATGTGACTCGTTGTGTGAACCATTTGTCCTTGTTCATTAGCCCTTGTGAGTCGTTGTGTGAACTATTTGTCCTTGTTTATTAGTAAATGTGACTTGTTGTGTGAACCATTTGTCCTTGTTCATTAGTCCTTGTGACTCGTTGTGTTAAACAATTGTACTTGTTCATTAGTCCATGTGACGCATTGTGTGAACCATTTGTCCTTGTTCATTAGTCCTTGTGACTCTTTGTGTGTACCATTTGTCCTTGTTCATAAGTCTATGTGACTCGTTGTGTTTACCATTTGTTCTTGTTCATTAGTCCTTATGACTCGTTATGTTAAACAATTGTACTTGTTCATTAGTTCATGAGAGTTGTTGTGCGAACCATTTGTCCTTGTTTATTAGTCCTTGTGGCTCGTTGTGTTGAACAATTGTAATTGTTCATTAGTCCATGTGACTCGTTGTGTGAACCATTTGTCCTTGTTCACTAGTCCTTGTAACTCGTTGTGTGAACCATTTGTCTTTGTTCATTAGTCCTTGTGACTCGTTGTGTTAAACAATTGTTCTTGTACATTAGTCCATGTGACTCGTAGTGTGAACCATTTGTCCTTGTTTATTAGTCTTTGTGACTCGTTGTGTTGAACAATTGTAATTAATCATTAGTAAATGTGACTCGTTATGTGAACCATTTATCTTTATTCATTAGTCCTTGTGACTCGTTGTGTTAAACAATTTTACTTGTTCATTAGTCCATGTGAGTCGTTGTGTGAACCATTTGTCCTTGTTCATTAGTCCATGTGACTCGTTGTGTGAACCATTTGTCCTTGTTCATTAGTCCATGTCATTGTTCATTAGTCCATGTGACTCGTTGTGTGAACCATTTGTCCTTGTTCATTAGCCCTTGTGAGTCGTTGTGTGAACTATTTGTCCTTGTTTATTAGTAAATGTGACTTGTTGTGTGAACCATTTGTCCTTGTTCATTAGTCCTTGTGACTCGTTGTGTTAAACAATTGTACTTGTTCATTAGTCCATGTGACGCATTGTGTGAACCATTTGTCCTTGTTCATTAGTCCTTGTGACTCTTTGTGTGTACCATTTGTCCTTGTTCATAAGTCTATGTGACTCGTTGTGTTTACCATTTGTTCTTGTTCATTAGTCCTTATGACTCATTGTGTTAAACAATTTTACTTGTTCATTAGTTCATGAGAGTCGTTGTGTGAACCATTTGTCCTTGTTCATTAGTCCTTGTGACTCGTTGTGTTAAACAATTGTACTTGTTCATTAGTCCATGTGACTCGTTGTGTGAACCATTTGTCCTTGTTCATTAGTCCATGTCATTGTTCATTAGTCCATGTGACTCGTTGTGTGAACCATTTGTCCTTGTTCATTAGCCCTTGTGAGTCGTTGTGTGAACTATTTATCCTTGTTTATTAGTAAATGTGACTCGTTGTGTGAACCATTTATCCTTGTTCATTATTCTTTGTGGCTTGTTGTGTGAACCATTTGTCCTTGTTTATTAGTCCTTGTGACTCGTTGTGTTAAACAATTGTACTTGTTCGTTAGTCCATGTGACGCGTTGTGTGAACCATTTGTCCTTGTTCATTAGTCCTTGTGACTCTTTGTGTGTACCATTTGTCCTTGTTCATAAGTCTATGTGACTCGTTGTGTTTACCATTTGTCCTTGTTCATTAGTCCTTATGACTCGTTATGTTAAACAATTGTACTTGTTCATTAGTTCGTGAGAGTTGTTGTGTGAATCATTTGTCCTTTTTTATTAGTCCTTGTGGCTCGTTGTGCTGAACAATTGTAATTGTTCATTAGTCCATGTGACTCGTTGTGTGAACTGTTTGTCCTTGTTCATTAGTCCATCTGACTCGTTGTGTGAACCATTTGTCCTTGTTCATTAGTCCTTGTGACTCGTTGTGTTAAACAATTGTTCTTTTGCATTAGTCCAGGTGACTCATTGTGTGAACAATTTGTCCTTGTTTATTAGTCTTTGTGACTCGTTGTGTTGAACAATTGTAATTAATCATTAGTAAATGTGACTCGTTGTGTGAACCATTTATCTTTTTTCATTAGTCCTTGTGACTCGTTGTGTTAAACAATTGTACTTGTTCATTAGTCCATGTGAGTCGTTGTGTGAACCATTTGTCCTTGTTCATTAGTCGTTGTGACTCGTTGTGTTAAATAATTGTTCTTGTGCATTAGTCCATGTGACTCGTTGTGTGAACCATTTGTCCTTGTTTATTAATCTTTGTGACTCGTTGTGTTGAACAATTGTAATTAATCATTAGTAAATGTGACTCGTTGTGTGAACCATTTATCTTTGTTCATTAGTCCTCGTGACTCGTTGTGTTAAACTATTGTACTTGTTCTTTAGTCCATGTGACTCGTTGTGTGAACCATTTGTCCTTGTTTATTAGTCCTTGTGGCTCCTTGTGTTGAACAATTGTAATTGTTCATTAGTCCATGTGACTCGTTATGTGAACCATTTGTCCTTGTTCATTAGTCCTTGTGACTCGATGTGTTAAACAATTGTACTTGTTCATTAGCCCATCTCGAGTCGTTTTTCAACCGATTGTCCTTGTTCATAAGTCCTTGTGACTCGTTGTGTGAACCAATTGTACTTGTACATTAGTTCATGTGACTCGTTGTGTGAACCATTTGTCCTTGTTCATTAGTCCTTGTGACTCATTGTATGAACCATTTGTCCTTGTTCATTAGTCCTTGTGACTCGTTGTGTTAAACAATTGTACTTGTTCATTAGTCCATGTGACGCGTTGTGTGAACCATTTGTCCTTGTTCATTAGTCCTTGTGACTCTTTGTGTGTACCATTTGTCCTTGTTGATAAGTCTATGTGACTCGTTGTGTTTACCATTTGTTCTTGTTCATTAGTCCTTATGACTCATTGTGTTAAACAATTTTACTTGTTCATTAGTTCATGAGAGTCGTTGTGTGAACCATTTGTCCTTGTTCATTAGTCCTTGTGACTCGTTGTGTTAAACAATTGTACTTGTTCATTACTCCATGTGACGCGTTGTGTGAACCATTTGTCCTTGTTCATTTGTCCCTGTGACTCTTTGTGTGTACCATTTGTCCTTGTGCATTAGTTCTTGTGACTCGTTGTGTTAGACAATTGTACTTGTTCATTAGTCCATGAGTGTCGTTGTGTGAACCATTTGTCCTTGTTTATTAGTCCCCGTGGGCTCGTTGTCTTTGAACAATTGTAATTGTTCATTAGTCCATGTGACTCGTTGTGTGAACCATTTGCCCTTGTTCACTAGTCCTTGTAACTCATTGTATGAACCATTTGTCCTTGTTCATTAGTCCTTGTGACTCGTTGTGTTAAACAATTGTTCTTCTGCATTAGTCCATGTGACTCGTAGTGTGAACCATTTGTCCTTGTTTATGAGTCTTTGTGACTCGTTGTGTTGAACAATTGTAATTAATCATTTGTAAATGTGACTCGTTATGTGAACCATTTATCTTTGTTCATTAGTCCTTGTGACTCGTTGTGTTAAACAATTGTACTTGTTCATTAGTCCATATGAGTCGTTGTGTGAACCATTTGTCCTTGTTCATTAGTCCTTGTGACTCGTTGTGTGAACCATTTGTCCTTGTTCAGTAGTCCATGTGACTCGTTGTGTGAACCATTTATCCTTGTTCATTAGCCCTTATGACTCGTTGTGTGAACTATTTGTCCTTGTTTATAAGTAAATGTGACTCGTTGTGTGAACCATTTAGCCTTGTTCATTAATCCTTCTGACTCGTTGTGTTAAACAATTGTACTTGTTCTTTAGTCCATGTGACTCGTAGTGTGAACCATTTGTCCTTGTTTATTAGTCCTTGTGGCTCGTTGTTTTGAACAATTGTAATTGTTGATTAGTCCATGTGACTCGTTATGTGAACCATTTGTCCTTGTTCATTAGTCCTTGTGACTCGATGTGTTAAACAATTGTACTTGGTTATTAGCCCATTTGAGTCGTTTTGTGAACCAGTTGTCCTTGTTCATAAGTCCTTGTGACTCGTTGTGTGAACCAATTGTACTTGTTCATTAGTTCATGTGACTCGTTGTGTGAACCATTTGTCCTTTTTCATTAGTCCTTGTGACTCATTGTGTGAACCATTTGTCCTTGTTCATTAGTCCTTGTGACGAGTTGTGTTAAACAATTGTGCTTGTTCATTACTCCATGTGACGCGCTGTGTGAACCATTTGTCCTTGTTCATTAGTCCATGTGACTCCTATGTGAACCATTTGTCTTTGTTCATTAGTCCATGTGACTCGTTGTGTGAACCATTTGTCCTTGTTCATTAGCCCTTGTGAGTCGTTGTGTGAACTATTTGTCCTTGTTTATTAGTAAATGTGACTTGTTGTGTGAACCATTTGTCCTTGTTCATTAGTCCTTGTGACTCGTTGTGTTAAACAATTGTACTTGTTCATTAGTCCATGTGACGCATTGTGTGAACCATTTGTCCTTGTTCATTAGTCCTTGTGACTCTTTGTGTGTACCATTTGTCCTTGTTCATAAGTCTATGTGACTCGTTGTGTTTACCATTTGTTCTTGTTCATTAGTCCTTATGACTCGTTATGTTAAACAATTGTACTTGTTCATTAGTTCATGAGAGTTGTTGTGTGAACCATTTGTCCTTGTTTATTAGTCCTTGTGGCTCGTTGTGTTGAACAATTGTAATTGTTCATTAGTCCATGTGACTCGTTGTGTGAACCATTTGTCCTTGTTCACTAGTCCTTGTAACTCGTTGTGTGAACCATTTGTCTTTGTTCATTAGTCCTTGTGACTCGTTGTGTTAAACAATTGTTCTTGTGCATTAGTCCATGTGACTCGTAGTGTGAACCATTTGTCCTTGTTTATTAGTCTTTGTGACTCGTTGTGTTGAACAATTGTAATTAATCATTAGTAAATGTGACTCGTTATGTGAACCATTTATCTTTGTTCATTAGTCCATGTGACTCATTGTATGAACCATTTGTCCTTTTTCATTAGTCCTTGTGACTCGTTGTGTTAAACAATTGTACTTGTTCATTAGTCCATGTGACGCATTGTGTGAACCATTTGTCCTTGTTCATTAGTCCTTGTGACTCTTTGTGTGTACCATTTGTCCTTGTTCATAAGTCTATGTGACTCGTTGTGTTTACCATTTGTTCTTGTTCATTAGTCCTTATGACTCGTTATGTTAAACAATTGTACTTGTTCATTAGTTCATGAGAGTTGTTGTGTGAACCATTTGTCCTTGTTTATTAGTCCTTGTGGCTCGTTGTGTTGAACAATTGTAATTGTTCATTAGTCCATGTGACTCGTTGTGTGAACCATTTGTCCTTGTTCCCTAGTCCTTGTAACTCGTTGTGTGAACCATTTGTCTTTGTTCATTAGTCCTTGTGACTCGTTGTGTTAAACAATTGTTCTTGTGCATTAGTCCATGTGACTCGTAGTGTGAACCATTTGTCCTTGTTTATTAGTCTTTGTGACTCGTTGTGTTGAACAATTGTAATTAATCATTAGTAAATGTGACTCGTTATGTGAACCATTTGTTGGAATATGTGTCCTCCGACAATAATGCGATCACGACTGTTGATCATGATGATCACATGTTTAAGTCTCATTAAAATGAATACAATTGGGAAGTAATATTGTTATCACAATGGTCAACATATATCGGTAATGATTGGCTGACTAGAGTTTGACATTACTGTCGTGTGACGGTGGTGATCAGTTGACCCCCTAGGTCATACCTAAAGGGCAATACTCTTAATTGATTATTTAATTAATCGTATAATGTTACGAGTTAATTAAATTACTTGAAAATTGACGGACGATTTTGGAAGTAAAATTTACGTATCATATTGAAATGTGATTAAATGAGATACGGTCTGAGTAATTGAATTGTGTCATTACTCAGATGAAATAGATTGTTTAATGTAACAATTAAATTGAATGAATTGTTATAAATACAATCTGTTGTGATTTATAAATTGGTAAAATATTTTGGCACAAGTAATTATGATATTACTAAGTCGATTTTTGTATGTGACGTATTTTTATTAATACGTTGATTTTTAATATGTTAAAAATACATAACAAATATATGTGACATATGACATGTTACATATAGACAATTGACAAAAATAATATGGACTCCATATTATGATTGTACCGAAAAATTGGGTTATTGGGTTAATAATTATGTTGATTAATTTATTAAGTAAACATAATCATTACCTAAATTCCTAGCCATGCAACCCTAATATTCTTGTGAAGACAAAAGTGTTCATGCATTGGCTACCCAATAAACCCCCCCTATACCCGGTTTTTGATGAAGAAAACCATCATTGGTTTTTCATCTAATTTTACCTAATATTACACTAAAATGTGTTAGTGCATTCATTCTACTACTCATCCAATATTAGTGTTCTAGTGAGAAGAAAATCCTCTCTTCCTCTCTCTTAAAAACCGAAACTCATAAGTGTTTTATAATAGTTTTGGTTCAATTTTCTACTTAGATTAATATTATACTAGTATTGTAATATTAATTAGATTAAGTGAAAGTCTTGGGTATTAAGCTTAGGGAGAGATCTTGCTCTTAGATCTTTGTTCTTCCATTGGAATAAGCTCAAGAACAAAAGAGAAAGGTGATCTCTTTTGTGCCCAAATATCCGAAATTAATTATGTAAGGACATGATTTCTCCTCTATTTATATTATTGTTTGCATGCATAAGATCCGTTTTAATTTATGACAAATTAATTAGACATATATGAGTATGTTAAATATGTATATGAATCTACATTTCCTTCAATCGGTATCATGAGCCACGGTTGTTTGCATGCAAATTGGTTAAAAGTTTTTCCGAGTTATATGAATAACAAAATAAAACTTGTAAAATTTGTGTTATTATGATATATCACGAAATAATTACATGCATGTTAATATTTCTGGTCCTAAAGTGTTTTAGGATATTTTGGTTAATTTTTTGGATTTTTATTGTTCATATTTAATAATAATGGCATTTAAATGTGATTTTATGAGTAAAAATGTCATTTTTGGTCGAAAATTAGCTATACTTCGAATTTTCACTTGGTTTTTGGATATGTTGTTACATATATTATTTTGAGATAACCTGTAAATTTTCATAATTTTTGCACTTGTTATGCTCGAAAAATGAATTTTTCATTATTAAATTCGGATTTAAGAGAAAAATAGGTTAATATGAGTTAAATTTCGAATCTGGTCATAGAAAATTTATATGTTGTCACATGCAATTTTACAAGATGTGTGTAAAATAATTGGCTATAAAGAAGTCTTTTAGCATGATTTATGAATTTTTTGAAGAAAAATGGCATAAATAGTGACATTATTAATGAAAATTAATAAAATATAATCTATGACTTAGGAAAAACGTCTAATGTTGCATTTTATTATATTTTTCAGATCTAAAATTGAAAAGTTAGTGAAAATTATTTTTCCATGTTTTTATGATTATTTTATTAAATATCGATAAACCGCAACATTGTTTTTCCGAAAAATTTTCGAAATTTTTTTAACCTAAGATTTTGAACATTATGAGTGTCATGGAATTTTTCCAGAATGTTCATGAATTTAAATTTCAAATTTTGAATTTATTTGAAATTTTTGTGATTTATTTGAAGTTTAATAGCTTATTTTGATAATTTTTGGGCCATTTATGAACAATTTTGTATATAAAAGTTAATTATGGTCAAATTATTAGTGAAGACTATATTTTGAGTCCTAAGAGGTTAGGGTAATTAACTTATGCATAAATATGAGTTTATGTATTTTAGTGATTATAAAATGTTGAAATCACGCAAATCCGTAAAAACCGAGTAATATACGATATTGGCTAATTAAAAGGCGATTTAGCATAAAAATTGAGCATGTTCATACATATTATAATGCTGCATTTTTCTTTATGATTGTCATAATTTTAATTTATGTAATTTTGAATTATGTAATTTTACTTAGTATGGCCTTAGATTTTAATTGGTATTTCCCGAAATGTATGGGAATACCGATTCGGTTGTAATTTTTATTGTGATCTCGTATCACCGTTTTGTAATATTTAATAGATTTATTTTATTTTAGTTACAAATGTATAATAGGAAATTATGTAATTTATTATGTAATTTTATTCATTCCGGAGTTCCAAAAGACGGATTACTTCAAGAATGGCGATACATAAAGACGGTGTTACCTCGAGATGCGTGCCACAACCGAAGTTCAAGGGACCAATGGAGTTGGTTTCCGAATATGTAATAGATTAATAGTTTTTCTATTTTAGGAAAGGCCATACTAGGATTTATTTACTTTTATGCTTGCATTTTATTTTATGTCACATGCATCGCTAAATCGCCATAACTAAACATGCATTGTCTTATTTTATCGAGATTAATCGACCGTGTCAAATATAATTATCGTAGTTCACCGCTTTAGTTCACTTAAAACGTGATAGATAATAATTTGACATGACCTCTCGCTAAAACTATCAATTGAGACATAGCCTTACCAAATAGTAGAAACCATGAAAACCTATTTCGCGAGGGAGTGCGCTCGGCTACCCCGGGGTACAAACCTTGTTACGTAGGGGAAGTGGGTGATGAATGTTAATCCACCGAATTCATGTTGATAAGGGATGTATCGGCTACCCCGTGCCCAAGTTGATGTGGGTTTGGATAATGGACACATTTATTCGAAATTTGGATTGAACTCAACAAAAGTTATTGATAAGGGATGTATCGGCTACCCCGTGCCCTTGTTGATGTGTTTTGGGCTATAGATAAACATTAGAGTAATTTTATCGACCAAGAGTTCTAAAAGTAGAATCGATTAAAAAGTTAATCCACCGAGTTATATTGATAAAGGTTGCATCGGCTACCCCGTGCCTAAGTCGATATGAATTTGGGTCTTGGAATCATTTATCTAGTTGGGTAGAGGTCACTAGAAAAATGCTTAAAACTTGTTTAAATCATACATTTTTACGAGTATTATTAAAACGACAATTGTTTTACTCCTTATATTTTGTTTTGTAGACCACTTCTTTTACATAACAAATGGCAACACCAACACCAACTCCTAATGCTACACCTCTCGCTACTTCATCATGGCTCCGATCCTTTATGGATCGATGTAAACTTGAAAAGAATGGGTCAAATTTCTCCGAGTGGGATGCCCAACTCAAATTAGCCGCCGAAGGTGACGACAAGCTTCGTTACCTCACCGAGGCCTCTCCACCCGAGCCCTCCACTAGGTCCACCGCGGCCACTAGGGAAGCCTATGAGGCTTACCAAAAGGAGTCCGCCGCAATGAAAAATGTCTTAATATTTGCGATGGAGGCGGAACTCCAAAGGAGAGCCTTCAAAATGGGCAATGCTAATGAGATTTACTCCAAACTTGTGACCATGTTTTCACAAACTCCGCGGATCGTCCAATATGAGGCGGCCGCGGCATTCTTTGATCTCGACTTCAAAGAGGGCCAAAAGGTTAGCCCTCATGTGCTCAAACTCATGGAGCTTGTCGAGACCTTGAAGATTCAAAAAGTTGAAATTCCCAAAGAACTCATCGTAGATAGGATTCTACACTCCTTGTCTAAGGTTAAGGCATATGTGCAATTCCGGGTGAATTTCAATATGCAAGACAAGGATGTGTCTCTTGAGGAATTGCACAAGTTACTTGTGCAAGCCGAGAGGGACATGGGGTTAAATGTGAACCCTCCCAAGGATGTGCTTAACATAAGCACAAAGAGTAAGGGGAAGTTCAAGAAGAATGGGAGAAAGGGTAAAAAGCAAGCTCCCACATTCACCAAAGCTAAGTCTTGTGAAGCTAGCACATCCAAAGTCAAGAAGGGTCCTCTTGACAAATGCCATTATTGTAATGGCATGGGCCATTGGAAGAGGAATTGTTCCAAGTACCTTGGTGATATCAAAGCTGGAAAGATCACTCCAAAGAGGTAAATGACTAACCTTCTTTTATGTTTCTAATACAACTAAGGTAATGTGATGCAAAGTTGTGATAATGTATCTCCCTTTTTATTGTAAATAGGGCCTCCACCAAGCAAAGACAAGGGAAAAGAAAAACAAGCATGAGAAACCATGAAGAAGCTAAGGATAGCTTTTATGGAGCTTTGTTTTTCATTGTCTTATTTTAAGTCATGTTTTGAATTTTTAGAACTTTAAGTTTCCGTGTTCGACATGGAAAGGTATTTTGGATAATGGTTTGTATTTTGGATAATGGTGACTTGGTTTGCAACCCAAGTCACCCGTTTTATCATTTATCCTTTATGTTCTAAAATTTCATCTTTAAATGCTTGCGTTTTGAAACATAAGATTTTTTTTCACTAAAGTGATCTAATAGACAATTATAATGACGGGTTTCATTATATGTCCACATGCTTAAGGCTTGTGTATGATCATTTATAAAGTGACTTTGAGTCTATGAACTCTCTTAAGGTATGTCAATCACCAAGTACACATATGAATAACAATTAGTCTACCTATAAGGTAGTTCTCCCTATAATTCAACATCATTAATTTGTGACTCATATGCTATCTTTGAATGATTAGTGTATTTATTCTAAAGATAGAGTGGGAGAAAAATGAGTAACACGACACACAAGACAAGATTAAGATTGTGTACTTGTGTATATGAAGATCTACACAAGAGAGAATGATTTGAATGAAGGTATATCTAATTACATAGTATACCTAATAGATGAGATCTATGGTCTCAACTTAGTTCTATATGACTAAAGAGACCAAGTGTAGTAATCATAAGAGAATTTTCTTAAGATAACTACACGAGGAGACCAAAAGAAGGTTTTGGAAGGATAATGACTAATGAAAAGTCTTAACAAGCTTTTGACTAAGGTTATGAATCATTTGACCAATAGTTTCAATCATGAGTTTTACTTAAGAGCCTAAATGAATCATAGTAACATACTAGTTATGATCAAGTTGCTAAGATTGATATTCCGATATCTTCAATAGCCAACGTTTTTGCAAAGATTGATATTCCGATATCTTCAATAGCCAACGTTTTAACCACGCAAATGTCATTGTTTAACCTCGCTATGAAATGGTTAAACCTCCTTCCGAAAAGGGTATTCGAAGGACCTATTCTAAATATTATTTGTATTTGAATAATGACATTGCTACACATCATTATGACATGAGTGTGTTAGAGATTTAAAATCTCTTTCCGTAAGGTTGAGATGAGACCACTTCAAAATAGGCATTTTGAAAGGATATGATGGGAACATATATGGTTTTATCCTAGTAACTTGGCAAAGCGATTTATATTTATATTCTTGACAAATTTCGATTGAGAAGTCAATTTCGAAATATGTAGAATTGAGTGGGAGTTAGGAAATTCTCATGTGTAGACATGGAATTTAGTGGGAGCTATCATCCTTGAATGTATAAAACCCATTACTCATTGAAGAATGACGAGCTAATACCTTCTTTCATAAAGAAGCTTTTGAGTTTTCAATTCTGGATGAAAATGGACAATGATGAATCCAATTACATCAGGGATGATTGGATTAGTATTAAGAGATACACATCACATCAACATTCACATAGGTTATTCATATGAATGAAAATGGGATTACCATTAGCAGTCATGGTAGTTCATTAAACCTATGAACGGTTGATCTCATGATTATTAGTAACTAATGTTTCCGCCATTAGAATAATCATGTACATGTCCAAATTTTGAATCATATGCATAAGAGCATGATGATTGGTTGGTGAGCCATAATAGAAACGTCATGAATTCTCGAGTAGAATCCGATGAGCGATTTCAGTGTTTGACGGAATGTTCTATTATGTTTCAAGAAGTTGCACATATTATAGAAAATCCGAGAACAATATGAGGATTTATGAGAATCCCAATTCTTTCAAGCCTAGAAAGAGAAATGAGAAGTTTTTGGAAAGATACTTGGTTAAGTAAGAGGTTATTCAAAACAATCTTTCCTAATAAAACTAGGACTTGTGAGAAGTTCTAAACTAATAATCTTGTCAATTGTTACAAGATTCTACAAAACATATACCTAGTGCATTGTGTGTGGATGGAATACTTGATCGGTGCAAGTTATATTATTCATCGCAAATTCGTTCGTTATGAGATGAGCGATGAGGAAGTTCTTTCAAGTTAAAGAACCAATAACAAGGTCAAGAACCTTAATGTGTACTTGGTAAGATTCATGCTATGAGAGAGAACATGAATGTGAAGGAAATTGCAAGTGTAAGAAGTTTGAACACATGGACACATGGGGTGTTAAACTTCTATTGCAATCAATAAGTGTTTACACTTATGATAAACATCACAAGGTTGTAATATGATATTGACTACCCGAGTGTGATGTCGACATTTGTCGTTTGAGTTATTATTAACTCACTTGGTACATTGTTATATCCAAACGGGTTGTGGAGACAATTGAACCCCGTTAAAGTGAACATGGATTAACATTGTTTTTGCCCATAGTCACTTATATGAGGTGACGTCTCGAAGTGACTAGAGTGTGAGGCGATTGATGGCAAGTTCAAATGCCATAGAGTCATGTGAGATGACTAGTCGATCACATAGGCAGATTGTTAGGAACATTTTGTCGGGCCTTTTGACCGCTTATAGAGTTCTGGCAAATTTATATAGCCTGGTCGTGGCGAGAGCTACTATAGTATTCAAAATGAGTCGATTCTTTTGACTAAAGACTATTCTTCTAAGATGGCACAGTTTCAGATTAACTTTGATTTGTGTTACTACGACCTTCGTAAATGGGGTCAAATGGGCATATTTTGGGTTATGATGGCTGTGGCTAGTCGAAGGGAATGAGTGCAATAGGAATTGTCCACCCCTAGTCAGGGTTATAACAATATCTCGGGGCCACTCGAGGAGTAATGAATTGGAAATGCGTGGCCACGCTCGGAAGGTATCCAGAGTGGATAAATCCGGTCAATCGGTTATTCTCGGATCGAGGAAACCACTCTCGATATGATCACTTGCAAGTACGACCTGAAAGACACCTTGCATTGAGTGGGAGATAGTAATAGGACAAGAGAATTGGTGACGCACACTTGTCGAGGACAAATGGGAGATTGTTGGAATATGTGTCCTCCGACAATAATGCGATCACGACTGTTGATCATGATGATCACATGTTTAAGTCTCATTAAAATGAATACAATTGGGAAGTAATATTGTTATTCTTTGTCAACAATGGTCAACATATATCGGTAATGATTGGCTGACTAGAGTTTGACATTACTGTCGTGTGACGGTGGTGATCAGTTGACCCCCTAGGTCATACCTAAAGGGCAATACTCTTAATTGATTATTTAATTAATCGTATTGATACGAATTGAGCAGCGGAATTAAGGGACGTTTTGGACAGTGCAGAGGACTGTTCGAACTTTACGTCTGTATGAGACTGAAATGGAACGATTTTGAGAACAAAAGAATAAAAATTAACGGATTTGTTTTTGGCGAACCGAACGTACTAGGTACGACCCGTTCTGGTTTTTGTGAATAAAAGGGATAGTGTTTGAACAAGCAAGACCTATTACTTGATCAAGGTGAGAGAGACCAAGACCTATTGATCTACAACTCGAAAAGTTTAATCGAAAACGCGTTTCAACCAAACCAGTTTTGTTTCTACGCAAGAAACGATTTTAACACAAGTTTTTTTTACCGAAATTTCTCGGATGATTTTATTCAAGCAAAAGAGGCATTATATAGCCCTCAAACCAGCCGTGCAAAGCCAAGCAAAGTGAAGAGTTTATCATTTACTCTTCACTTAATTACAATCATAAACTCTACTAGTTCATTGAACTTAGACAAACAACAATTAAGCTAACATTTTATTTTAAAACATAATCTGAAATGTTAAGCTAAAAAAACGTGAAATTGGTCCGTCCTCTCTTGGTAAACGTGCTCCCCCCATCAGCTCTTCTATTCCACACTTAGCTAATTCACAAAGGAAGGATGATTGAAGCTTAAAGGCTGTAAACCACGAGCCATAATCAGACTATCACCGTGACTGTTCACAACCAGCTCGTCCAGCCCGTTAACCAAATTCGAGTCATTAGCTTGGATCGCATCATCCCCTCCCCCTTGAAAAGGAATTGACCTCAATTCATGTCGCTTCAATCCGCCAGGATCAAAGACGACTATTACTAATATTAGAACGGACTCATAAACAAAATCATGTGAATTGCACGATGTCTTGAATTCCGAACCCAAAATATAATGTAATCGAGATGAATCTTTCACATATGCAACATCCTTTGCTATTTCAAAATCAACCAAATGACAATCAGATTGATCTTGAAATTCACAACCACCGTTCGCATTCACGATGGACTTATCAAACAATTCAAACTCATGTGCAGAATTGATAGAACAATATGGTGTTTGAACATAAGTAACACAACCATCCTCATCTCCATAATCATCATAGACAGGAGGTAAAGTTGGGTCAAAATCAACTTGTTGTTCATAGATGCCTTCAATCGAGAATACACCCAACATGTCTCAAAATTTTTTTTTTCTCTGGATGAACAGTACACTGACGTGAACAGTATTTTTTTTTTTTTTTTTTTTTTTTTTTTTTTTTTTTTTTTTTTTTTTTTTTTTTCTCTAAAACCCTCCCCTAAGATAAGTTATCAAAACCGATTAACCCTTGAACGACCTGCCCAAGTTTAACCTTTGAATTCCAATCGCAATCGGAAATTCAACGAAAAGATGGCTTCGACACACCTAGGACCGTCTCGATTATGGGAAATCAAGAGCCGAAGCTCTGATACCACAAATGATACGAATTGAGCAGCGGAATTAAGGGACGTTTTGGAGTCAAAGGAAGCAGGACTATTCGAACTTGGTACGCGCAGACACGAAATGGAACGATTTTGAGAACAAAAGAATAAAAATTAACGGATTTGTTTTTGGCGAACCGAACGCACTAGGTACGACCCGTTCTGGTTTTTGTGAATAAAAGGGATAGTGTTTGAACAAGCAAGACCTATTACTTGATCAAGGTGAGAGAGACCAAGACCTATTGATCTACAACTCGAAAAGTTTAATCGAAAACGCGTTTCAACCAAACCAGTTTTGTTTCTACGCAAGAAACGATTTTAACACAAGTGTTTTTACTGAAATTTCTGGATGATTTTATTCAAGCAAAAGAGGCATTATATAGCCCTCAAACCAGCCGTGCAAAGCCAAGCAAAGTGAAGAGTTTATCATTTACTCTTCACTTAATTACAATCATAAACTCTACTAGTTCATTGAACTTAGACAAACAACAATTAAGCTAACATTTTATTTTAAAACATAATCTGAAATGTTAAGCTAAAAAAAACGTGAAATTGGTCCGTCCTCTCTTGGTAAACGTGCTCCCCCCATCAGCTCTTCTATTCCACACTTAGCTAATTCACAAAGGAAGGATGATTGAAGCTTAAAGGCTGTAAACCACGAGCCATAATCAGACTATCACCGTGACTGTTCACAACCAGCTCGTCCAGCCCGTTAACCAAATTCGAGTCATTAGCTTGGATCGCATCACGTATAATGTTACGAGTTAATTAAATTACTTGAAAATTGCCGGACGATTTTGGAAGTAAAATTTACGTATCATATTGAAATGTGATTAAATGAGATACGGTCTGAGTAATTGAATTGTGTCATTACTCAGATGAAATAGATTGTTTAATGTAACAATTAAATTGAATGAATTGTTATAAATACAATCTGTTGTGATTTATAAATTGGTAAAATATTTTGGCACAAGTAATTATGATATTACTAAGTCGATTTTTGTATGTGACGTATTTTTATTAATACGTTGATTTTTAATATGTTAAAAATACATAACAAATATATGTGACATATGACATGTTACATATAGACAATTGACAAAAATAATATGGACTCCATATTATGATTGTACCGAAAAATTGGGTTATTGGGTTAATAATTATGTTGATTAATTTATTAAGTAAACATAATCATTACCTAAATTCCTAGCCATGCAACCCTAATATTCTTGTGAAGACAAAAGTGTTCATGCATTGGCTACCCAATAAACCCCCCCTATACCCGGTTTTTGATGAAGAAAACCATCATTGGTTTTTCATCTAATTTTACCTAATATTACACTAAAATGTGTTAGTGCATTCATTCTACTACTCATCCAATATTAGTGTTCTAGTGAGAAGAAAATCCTCTCTTCCTCTCTCTTAAAAACCGAAACTCATAAGTGTTTTATAATAGTTTTGGTTCAATTTTCTACTTAGATTAATATTATACTAGTATTGTAATATTAATTAGATTAAGTGAAAGCCTTGGGTATTAAGCTTAGGGAGAGATCTTGCTCTTAGATCTTTGTTCTTCCATTGGAATAAGCTCAAGAACAAAAGAGAAAGGTGATCTCTTTTGTGCCCAAATATCCGAAATTAATTATGTAACGACATGATTTCTCCTCTATTTATATTATTGTTTGCATGCATAAGATCCGTTTTAATTTATGACAAATTAATTAGACATATATGAGTATGTTAAATATGTATATGAATCTACATTTCCTTCACCATTTATCTTTGTTCATTAGTCCTTGTGACTCGTTGTGTTAAACAATTTTACTTGTTCATTAGTCCATGTGAGTCGTTGTGTGAACCATTTGTCCTTGTTCATTAGTCCTTGTGACTTGTTGTGTGAACCATTTGTCCTTGTTCAGTAGTCCATGTGACTTGTTGTGTGAACCACTTATCCTTGTTCATCAGCCCTTATGACTCGTTGTGTGAACTATTTTTCCTTGTTTATAAGTAAATGTGACTCGTTGTGTGAACCATTTATCTTTGTTCATTAGTCCTCGTGACTCGTTGTGTTAAACTATTGTACTTGTTCTTTAGTCCATGTGACTCGTTGTGTGAACCATTTGTCCTTGTTTATTAGTCCTTGTGGCTCCTTGTGTTGAACAATTGTAATTGTTCATTAGTCCATGTGACTCGTTATGTGAAGCATTTGTCCTTGTTCATTAGTCCTTGTGACTCGATGTGTTAAACAATTGTACTTGTTCATTAGCCCATCTGAGTCGTTTTGTGAACCAGTTGTCCTTGTTCATAAGTCCTTGTGACTCGTTGTGTGAACCAATTGTACTTGTACATTAGCTCATCTGACTCGTTGTGTGAACCATTTGTCCTTGTTCATTAGTCCTTGTGACTCGTTGTGTTAAACAATTGTTCTTGTGCATTAGTCCAGGTGACTCATTGTGTGAACAATTTGTCCTTGTTTATTAGTCTTTGTGACTCGTTGTGTTGAACAATGGTAATTAATCATTAGTAAATGTGACTCGTTGTGTGAACCATTTATCTTTGTTCATTAGTCCTTGTGACTCGTTGTGTTAAACAATTGTACTTGTTCATTAGTCCATGTGAGTCGTTGTGTGAACCATTTGTCCTTGTTCATTAGTCCATGTGACTCGTTGTGTGAACCATTTGTCCTTGTTCATTAGTCCATGTCATTGTTCATTAGTCCATGTGACTCGTTGTGTGAACCATTTGTCCTTGTTCATTAGCCCTTGTGAGTCGTTGTGTGAACTATTTATCCTTGTTTATTAGTAAATGTGACTCGTTGTGTGAACCATTTATCCTTGTTCATTATTCTTTGTGGCTTGTTGTGTGAACCATTTGTCCTTTTTTATTAGTCCTTGTGACTCGTTGTGTTAAACAATTGTACTTGTTCGTTAGTCCATGTGACGCGTTGTGTGAACCATTTGTCCTTGTTCATTAGTCCTTGTGACTCTTTGTGTGTACCATTTGTCCTTGTTCATAAGTCTATGTGACTCGTTGTGTTTACCATTTGTCCTTGTTCATTAGTCCTTATGACTCGTTATGTTAAACAATTGTACTTGTTCATTAGTTCGTGAGAGTCGTTGTGTGAATCATTTGTCCTTGTTTATTAGTCCTTGTGGCTCGTTGTGTTGAACAATTGTAATTATTCATTAGTCCATGTGACTCGTTGTGTGAACTGTTTGTCCTTGTTCATTAGTCCATCTGACTCGTTGTGTGAACCATTTGTCCTTGTTCATTAGTCCTTGTGACTCGTTGTGTTAAACAATTGTTCTTTTGCATTAGTCCAGGTGACTCATTGTGTGAACCATTTGTCCTTGTTTATTAGTCTTTGTGACTCGTTGTGTTGAACAATTGTACTTAATCATTAGTAAATGTGACTCGTTGTGTGAACCATTTATCTTTTTTCATTAGTCCTTGTGACTCGTTGTGTTAAACAATTGTACTTGTTCATTAGTCCATGTGAGTCGTTGTGTGAACCATTTGTCCTTGTTCATTAGTCGTTGTGTTAAATAATTGTTCTTGTGCATTAGTCCATGTGACTCGTTGTGTGAACCATTTGTCCTTGTTTATTAGTCTTGGTAACTCGTTGTGTTGAACAATTGTAATTAATCATTAGTAAATGTGACTCGTTGTGTGAACCATTTATCTTTGTTCATTAGTCCTCGTGACTCGTTGTGTTAAACTATTGTACTTGTTCTTTAGTCCATGTGACTCGTTGTGTGAACCATTTGTCCTTGTTTATTAGTCCTTGTGGCTCCTTGTGTTGAACAATTGTAATTGTTCATTAGTCCATGTGACTCGTTATGTGAACCATTTGTCCTTATTCATTAGTCCTTGTGACTCGATGTGTTAAACAATTGTACTTGTTCATTAGCCCATCTGAGTCGTTTTGTGAACCAGTTGTCCTTGTTCATAAGTCCTTGTCACTCGTTGTGTGAACCAATTGTACTTGTACATTAGTTCATGTGACTCGTTGTGTGAACCATTTGTCCTTGTTCATTAGTCCTTGTGACTCATTGTATGAACCATTTGTCCTTGTTCATTAGTCCTTGTGACTCGTTGTGTTAAACAATTGTACTTGTTCATTAGTCCATGTGACGCGTTGTGTGAACCATTTGTCCTTGTTCATTAGTCCTTGTGACTCTTTGTGTGTACCATTTGTCCTTGTTTATAAGTCTATGTGACTCGTTGTGTTTACCATTTGTTCTTGTTCATTAGTCCTTATGACTCGTTGTGTTAAACAATTTTACTTGTTCATTAGTTCATGAGAGTCGTTGTGTGAACCATTTGTCCTTGTTCATTAGTCCTTGTGACTCGTTGTGTTAAACAATTGTACTTGTTCATTACTCCATGTGACGCGTTGTGTGAACCATTTGTCCTTGTTCATTTGTCCCTGTGACTCTTTGTGTGTACCATTTGTCCTTGTGCATTAGTTCTTGTGACTCGTTGTGTTAGACAATTGTACTTGTTCATTAGTCCATGAGTGTCGTTGGGTGAACCATTTGTCCTTGTTTATTAGTCCCTGTGGCTCGTTGTGCTGAACAATTGTAATTGTTCATTAGTCCATGTGACTCGTTGTGTGAACCATTTATCTTTTTTCATTAATCCTTGTGACTCGTTGTGTTAAACAATTGTACTTGTTCATTAGTCCATGTGAGTCGTTGTGTGAACCATTTGTCCTTGTTCATTAGTCGTTGTGTTAAATAATTGTTCTTGTGCATTAGTCCATGTGACTCGTTGTGTGAACCATTTGTCCTTGTTTATTAGTCTTTGTAACTCGTTGTGTTGAACAATTGTAATTAATCATTAGTAAATGTGACTCGTTGTGTGAACCATTTATCTTTGTTCATTAGTCCTCGTGACTCGTTGTGTTAAACTATTGTACTTGTTCTTTAGTCCATGTGACTCGTTGTGTGAACCATTTGTCCTTGTTTATTAGTCCTTGTGGCTCCTTGTGTTGAACAATTGTAATTGTTCATTAGTCCATGTGACTCGTTATGTGAACCATTTGTCCTTATTCATTAGTCCTTGTGACTCGATGTGTTAAACAATTGTACTTGTTCATTAGCCCATCTGAGTCGTTTTGTGAACCGATTGTCCTTGTTCATAAGTCCTTGTCACTCGTTGTGTGAACCAATTGTACTTGTACATTAGTTCATGTGACTCGTTGTGTGAACCATTTGTCCTTGTTCATTAGTCCTTGTGACTCATTGTATGAACCATTTGTCCTTGTTCATTAGTCCTTGTGACTCGTTGTGTTAAACAATTGTACTTGTTCATTAGTCCATGTGACGCGTTGTGTGAACCATTTGTCCTTGTTCATTAGTCCTTGTGACTCTTTGTGTGTACCATTTGTCCTTGTTTATAAGTCTATGTGACTCGTTGTGTTTACCATTTGTTCTTGTTCATTAGTCCTTATGACTCGTTGTGTTAAACAATTTTACTTGTTCATTAGTTCATGAGAGTCGTTGTGTGAACCATTTGTCCTTGTTCATTAGTCCTTGTGACTCGTTGTGTTAAACAATTGTACTTGTTCATTACTCCATGTGACGCGTTGTGTGAACCATTTGTCCTTGTTCATTTGTCCCTGTGACTCTTTGTGTGTACCATTTGTCCTTGTGCATTAGTTCTTGTGACTCGTTGTGTTAGACAATTGTACTTGTTCATTAGTCCATGAGTGTCGTTGTGTGAACCATTTGTCCTTGTTTATTAGTCCCTGTGGCTCGTTGTGCTGAACAATTGTAATTGTTCATTAGTCCATGTGACTCGTTGTGTGAACCATTTGCCCTTGTTCACTAGTCCTTGTAACTCATTGTATGAACCATTTGTCCTTGTTCATTAGTCCTTGTGACTCGTTGTGTTAAACAATTGTTCTTCTGCATTAGTCCATGTGACTCGTAGTGTGAACCATTTGTCCTTGTTTATGAGTCTTTGTGACTCGTTGTGTTGAACAATTGTAATTAATCATTTGTAAATGTGACTCGTTATGTGAACCATTTATCTTTGTTCATTAGTCCTTGTGACTCGTTGTGTTAAACAATTGTACTTGTTCATTAGTCCATATGAGTAGTTGTGTGAACCATTTGTCCTTGTTCATTAGTCCTTGTGACTCGTTGTGTGAACCATATGTCCTTGTTCAGTAGTCCATGTGACTCGTTGTGTGAACCATTTATCCTTGTTCATTAGCCCTTATGACTCGTTGTGTGAACTATTTGTCCTTGTTTATAAGTAAATGTGACTCGTTGTGTGAACCATTTAGCCTTGTTCATTAATCCTTCTGACTCGTTGTGTTAAACAATTGTACTTGTTCTTTAGTCCATGTGACTCGTAGTGTGAACCATTTGTCCTTGTTTATTAGTCCTTGTGGCTCGTTGTGTTAAACAATTGTACTTGTTTATTAGCCCATCTGAGTCGTTTTGTGAACCAGTTATCCTTGTTCATAAGTCCTTGTGACTCGTTGTGTGAACCAATTGTACTTGTTCATTAGTTCATGTGACTCGTTGTGTGAACCATTTGTCCTTTTTCATTAGTCCTTGTGACTCATTGTGTGAACCATTTGTCCTTGTTCATTAGTCCTTGTGACGAGTTGTGTTAAACAATTGTGCTTGTTCATTACTCCATGTGACGCTCTGTGTGAACCATTTGTCCTTGTTCATTAGTCCATGTGACTTCTGTGTGAACCATTTGTCTTTGTTCATTAGTCCATGTGACTCGTTGTGTGAACCATTTGTCCTTGTTCATTAGCCCTTGTGAGTCGTTGTGTGAACTATTTGTCCTTGTTTATTAGTAAATGTGACTTGTTGTGTGAACCATTTGTCCTTGTTCATTAGTCCTTATGACTCGTTGTGTTAAACAATTGTACTTGTTCATTAGTCCATGTGACGCATTGTGTGAACCATTTGTCCTTGTTCATTAGTCCTTGTGACTCTTTGTGTGTACCATTTGTCCATGTTCATAAGTCTATGTGACTCGTTGTGTTTACCATTTGTTCTTGTTCATTAGTCCTTATGACTCGTTATGTTAAACAATTGTACTTGTTCATTAGTTCATGAGAGTTGTTGTGTGAACCATTTGTCCTTGTTTATTAGTCCTTGTGGCTCGTTGTGTTGAACAATTGTAATTGTTCATTAGTCCATGTGACTCGTTGTGTGAACCATTTGTCCTTGTTCACTAGTCCTTGTAACTCGTTGTGTGAACCATTTGTCCTTGTTCATTAGTCCTTGTGACATATTTTGTGTTAAACAATTGTTCTTGTGCATTAGTCCATCTGACTCGTAGTGTGAACCATTTGTCCTTGTTTATTAGTCTTTGTGACTCGTTGTGTTGAACAATTGTAATTAATCATTAGTAAATGTGACTCGTTATGTGAACCATTTATCTTTGTTCATTAGTCCTTGTGACTCGTTGTGTTAAACAATTTTTCTTGTTCATTAGTCCATGTGAGTCGTTGTGTGAACCATTTGTCCTTGTTCATTAGTCCTTGTGACTTGTTGTGTGAACCATTTGTCCTTGTTCAGTAGTCCATGTGACTCGTTGTGTGAACCATTTATCCTTGTTCATCAGCCCTTATGACTCGTTGTGTGAACTATTTTTCCTTGTTTATAAGTAAATGTGACTCGTTGTATGAACCATTTACCCTTGTTCATTAGTCCTTGTGACTCGTTGTGTTAAACAATTGTACTTGTTCTTTAGTCCATGTGACTCGTTGTGTGAACCATTTGTCCTAGTTTATTAGTCCTTACGGCTCGTTGTTTTGAACAATTGTAATTTTTGATTAGTCCATGTGACTCGTTATGTGAACCATTTATCCTTTTTTATTAGTCCTTGTGACTCGATGTGTTATACAATTGTACTTGTTCATTAGCCCATTTAAGTCGTTTTGTGAACCAGTTGTCCTAGTTCATTAGTCCTTGTGGCTCGTTGTTTTGAACAATTGTAATTGTCATTAGTCCATGTGACTCGTTGTGTGAACCATTTGTCCTTGTTCATTAGTCCTTGTGACTCATTGTGTGAACCATTTGTCCTTGTTCATTAGTCCTTGTGGCTCGTTGTGTTAAACAATTGTACTTGTTTATTACTCGATGTGACGCGTTGTGTGAACCATTTGTCCTTGTTCATTTGTCCGTGTGACTCTTTGTGTGTACCATTTGTCCTTGTTCATGTGTCTATGTGACTTGTTGTGTGTACCATTTGTCCTTGTTCATTAGTTCTTGTGACTCGTTGTGTTAAACAATTGTACTTGTTCATTAGTCCATGAGAGTCGTTGTGTGAACCATTTGTTCTTGTTTATTAGTCCCTGTGGCTCGTTGTGTTGAACAATTATAATTGTTCATTAGTCCATGTGACTCGTTGTGTGAACCATTTGTCCTTGTTCACTAGTCCTTGTAACTCGTTGTGTGAACCATTTATCTTTGTTCATTAGTCCTTGTGACTCGTTGTGTTAAACAATTGTACTTGTTCATTAGTCCATGCGAGTCGTTGTGTGAACCATTTGT
The DNA here is from genome assembly GCF_048544455.1 of Silene latifolia. Taxonomy (NCBI): domain Eukaryota; kingdom Viridiplantae; phylum Streptophyta; class Magnoliopsida; order Caryophyllales; family Caryophyllaceae; genus Silene; species Silene latifolia. The sequence continues at coordinate 217,840,619 of NC_133534.1, forward strand.
CCTTGTTCATTAGTCCTTGTGACTTGTTGTGTGAACCATTTGTCCTTGTTCAGTAGTCCATGTGACTCGTTGTGTGAACCATTTATCCTTGTTCATTAGCCCTAATGACTCGTTGTGTGAACTATTTTTCATTGTTTATAAGTAAATGTGACTCGTTGTGTGAACCATTTACCCTTGTTCAATAGTCCTTGTGACTCGTTGTGTTAAACAATTGTACTTGTTCTTTAGTCCATGTGACTCGTTGTGTGAACCATTTGTCCTAGTTTATTAGTCCTTATGGCTCGTACTAATCAACACTTGTAATTGTTGATTAGTCCATGTGACTCGTTATGTGAACCATTTGTCCTTGTTCATTAGTACTTGTGACTCGATGTGTTATACAATTGTACTTGTTCATTAGCCCATCTGAGTCGTTTTGTGAACCAGTTGTCCTAGTTCATTAGTCCTTGTGGCTCGTTGTTTTGATCAATTGTAATTGTTCATTAGTCCATGTGACTCGTTGTGTGAACCCTTTGTCCTTGTTCATTGGTTCTTGTGACTCGTTGTGTTAAAAAATTGTACTTGTTCATTACTCCATGTGACGCGTTGTGTGAACTATTTGTCCTTGTTCATTTGTCCTTGTGACTCTTTGTGTGTACCATTTGTCCTTGTTCATTAGTTCTTGTGACTCGTTGTGTTAAACAATTGTACTTCTTCATTAGTCCATGAGAGTCGTTGTGTGAACCATTTGTCCTTGTTTATTAGTCCATGTGGCTCGTTGTGTTGAACAATTGTAATTGTTCATTAGTCCATGTGACTCATTGTGTGAACCATTTGTCCTTGTTCACTAGTCCTTGTAACTCGTTGTGTGAACCATTTATCTTTGTTCATTAGTCCTTGTGACTCGTTGTGTTAAACAATTTTACTTGTTCATTAGTCCATGTGAGTCGTTGTGTGAACCATTTGTCCTTGTTCATTAGTCCATGTGACTCGTTGTGTGAACCATTTGTCCTTGTTCATTAGTCCTTGTGACTCGTTGTGTTAAACAATTGTTCTTGTGCATTAGTCCATGTGACTCGTAGTGTGAACCATTTGTCCTTGTTTATTAGTCTTTGTGATTCGTTGTGTTGAACAATTATAATTAATCATTAGTAAATGTGACTCGTTATGTGAACCATTTATCTTTGTTCATTAGTCCTTGTGACTCGTTGTGTTAAACAATTGTACTTGTTCATTAGTCTATGTGAGTCGTTGTGTGAACCATTTGTCCTTGTTCATTAGTCCTTGTGACTTGTTGTGTGAACCATTTGTCCTTGTTCAGTAGTCCATGTGACTCGTTGTGTGAACCATTTATCCTTGTTCATTAGCCCTTATGACTCGTTGTATGAACTATTTTTCCTTGTTTATAAGTAAATGTGACTCGTTGTGTGAACCATTTACCCTTGTTCATTAGTCCTTGTGACTCGTTGTGTTAAACAATTGTACTTGTTCGTTAGTCCATGTGACTCGTTGTGTGAACCATTTGTCCTAGTTTATTAGTCCTTATGGCTCGTTGTTTTGAACAATTGTAATTGTTGATTAGTCCATGTGACTCGTTATGTGAACCATTTATCCTTTTTTATTAGTCCTTGTGACTCGATGTGTTATACAATTGTACTTGTTCATTAGCCCATTTAAGTCTTTTTGTGAACCAGTTGTCCTAGTTCATTAGTCCTTGTGGCTCGTTGTTTTGAACAATTGTAATTGTTCATTGGTCCATGTGACTCGTTGTGTGACCATTTGTCCTTTTTCATTAGTCCTTGTGACTCATTGTGTGAACCATTTGTCCTTGTTCATTAGTCCTTGTGACTCGTTGTGTTAAACAATTGTACTTGTTTATTACTCCATGTGACGCGTTGTGTGAACCATTTGTCCTTGTTCATTTGTCCTTGTGACTCTTTGTGTGTACCATTTGTCCTTGTTCATGTGTCTATGTGACTTGTTGTGTGTACCATTTGTCCTTGTTCATTAGTCCTTGTGACTCTTTGTGTGTACCATTTGTCCTTGTTCATAAGTCTATGTGACTCGTTGTGTTTACCATTTGTCCTTGTTCATTAGTCCTTATGACTCGTTATGTTAAACAATTGTACTTGTTCATTAGTTCGTGAGAGTCGTTGTGTGAATCATTTGTCCTTGTTTATTAGTCCTTGTGGCTCGTTGTGTTGAACAATTGTAATTATTCATTAGTCCATGTGACTCGTTGTGTGAACTGTTTGTCCTTGTTCATTAGTCCATCTGACTCGTTGTGTGAACCATTTGTCCTTGTTCATTAGTCCTTGTGACTCGTTGTGTTAAACAATTGTTCTTTTGCATTAGTCCAGGTGACTCATCGTGTGAACAATTTGTCCTTGTTTATTAGTCTTTGTGACTCGTTGTGTTGAACAATTGTACTTAATCATTAGTAAATGTGACTCGTTGTGTGAACCATTTATCTTTTTTCATTAGTCCTTGTGACTCGTTGTGTTAAACAATTGTACTTGTTCATTAGTCCATGTGAGTCGTTGTGTGAACCATTTGTCCTTGTTCATTAGTCGTTGTGTTAAATAATTGTTCTTGTGCATTAGTCCATGTGACTCATTGTGTGAACCATTTGTCCTTGTTTATTAGTCTTTGTGACTCGTTGTGTTGAACAATTGTAATTAATCATTAGTAAATGTGACTCGTTGTGTGAACCATTTATCTTTGTTCATTAGTCCTCGTGACTCGTTGTGTTAAACTATTGTACTTGTTCTTTAGTCCATGTGACTCGTTGTGTGAACCATTTGTCCTTGTTTATTAGTCCTTGTGGCTCCTTGTGTTAAACAATTGTAATTGTTCATTAGTCCATGTGACTCGTTATGTGAACCATTTGTCCTTATTCATTAGTCCTTGTGACTCGATGTGTTAAACAATTGTACTTGTTCATTAGCCCATCTGAGTCGTTTTGTGAACCAGTTGTCCTTGTTCATAAGTCCTTGTCACTCGTTGTGTGAACCAATTGTACTTGTACATTAGTTCATGTGACTCGTTGTGTGAACCATTTGTCCTTGTTCATTAGTCCTTGTGACTCATTGTATGAACCATTTGTCCTTGTTCATTAGTCCTTGTGACTCATTGTGTTAAACAATTGTACTTGTTCATTAGTCCATGTGACGCGTTGTGTGAACCATTTGTCCTTGTTCATTAGTCCTTGTGACTCTTTGTGTGTACCATTTGTCCTTGTTTATAAGTCTATGTGACTCGTTGTGTTTACCATTTGTTCTTGTTCATTAGTCCTTATGACTCGTTGTGTTAAACAATTTTACTTGTTCATTAGTTCATGAGAGTCGTTGTGTGAACCATTTGTCCTTGTTCATTAGTCCTTGTGACTCGTTGTGTTAAACAATTGTACTTGTTCATTACTCCATGTGACGCGTTGTGTGAACCATTTGTCCTTGTTCATTTGTCCCTGTGACTCTTTGTGTGTACCATTTGTCCTTGTGCATTAGTTCTTGTGACTCGTTGTGTTAGACAATTGTACTTGTTCATTAGTCTATGAGTGTCGTTGTGTGAACCATTTGTCCTTGTTTATTAGTCCCTGTGGCTCGTTGTGCTGAACAATTGTAATTGTTCATTAGTCCATGTGACTCGTTGTGTGAACCATTTGCCCTTGTTCACTAGTCCTTGTAACTCATTGTATGAACCATTTGTCCTTGTTCATTAGTCCTTGTGACTCGTTGTGTTAAACAATTGTTCTTCTGCATTAGTCCATGTGACTCGTAGTGTGAACCATTTGTCCTTGTTTATGTGTAACACCCCGGTTTATGAAGGAGCCTTTAGCAAGACATTCCCTAATAAACCGGACTGTTACCATCTCGGTTTCCCGAGGTAGTGAATAACAAATTAAACTCCAAGGCAATTTATATAATTATACATACGAAATGAAACAAGTCTCAAGCGAAAATAAAGTCCGATAACTAAACGAGAAATAAAAGTGGGCTAGCTCTAAGTCGAGGCAATCCAAGCTCTCTTCCCATCCGGCTCCTATCGGTCTCGAGGTACTGTCAACCTTTGCTCCCCATTAAAAGGTTCATCACGGTGTTCACGAATACACATGGTCAACCACGAGGTTGAGTAGGGTAATACAATGCAACAACAAAATATGATATGCATGCTCCTCCGTCACCTCCATCTCCATCTCATCTCATATCTCATAACTCATATCTCATAACTCATATCTCATAACCCGGACAACCCTTGACCATACCGATCCCGGTAGACTATATATATCGACCGTAGCCGATCGCCTTCCTTGTTGAGGACACCAGGGCAAGTCCTGCAGAACCCGCCTGGGCCTTATCACAACATCATCATCACCACACCACATCACCACAACATCCTCCATCTCCAATGCATATGAATGCCCAACAGTAAACAATGCAATACAATATGTATATCAATGAATGAAATCATGCCGGACTACCAAATGTTGTGATAACACACTCAACACGAACAGTTCAGTCAACCATATCATAGCGTAATCCACAACCACGAATCAAGTCACGTTCACAATTTGGTCATATGAAACACAAACAAGTCAACACAATTCAACAACACGATAAGAAGTCAAGTGTATTTCCCTACCTTTTCGCAATCCAAGCACACACAAGCAACCAATTACGATCCTTCACATATCCATCACCTACATATCATAATTATGTATAATTACAACCTACTCAATCAAATAATCATGCACACCACCTAGACTCATCATAACTTAATAGGAATATCAACTTAAAGAACAAACACGACTTTTCCTGATTTTCCAGCACATGACAGACTCGGAATAAAATACATAACTAATTCCAGAAAAATCAAATTGATACAAGGCCAATTGGATTGAAACCCCATGAGTCTTAGCTACAAATTATATCTAACGTGTTTTTCTCCAATTCCAAACTTATCAAGGGTTTTCAGACTGATTTCCAAAACTGACAGAAACCGTCGCATAAAAAGTATTGATTCATAAAACGAGTTTAAAACATTATTTTTCAGAAATTTCAAATCCTATTATCATCTAGACTATACAAAGATGATTTATGAAGAAGCCTCATAACTGAATCGACATAAAAATTAGGGTTTCAAATCATTTTCCACAACCAAATCAGATTCGCGGACTTTTCCGCGACATGTTCATAAATAAATCACCTAGGACAAACCATAAAGAATTTGACTACGAGCTTTTATATGCATAAACTAGACATCAAATAAATAGGACTCTTTTTTCAAACTTTTTGAAGACGAACACTTTAAAACAGTATAAACAATGGAATGAAATCGACTTACAAACAGGGAAATCGAATTAGGTTGGAATCGATGAGAAATCTTCAATCAAATGAAAGGCTCTTTGTGTGAATCTGAAAATGCGTGCCGTCGAAGTGAGGGAGGCAGGTGAGATGAGGGTTGTGTAGTGTTAGGGTAAAAATTAGGTTAAAGACATGATGTTGGGTGTTGGGTTAATTGGATTAAACATTTGGGTAAACTCAAATGGGTCGAGGGTAAATGGGTTAGCTCACATCTCGAATTCCATATAAACCCGTCTCAATTAACTTACGAAACAACTCGATCTTACGATACCACGCGATTCAAGTAAAATAACTTGACGTACTCGATCTTACGATACCACGCGAGTCAAGTAAAACAACTTGACGTAATTATCGACTAAACAATTAACCCGACTTAAGTAGTATTATAAAATACGGAGTATTACAGTCTTCCCCCCTTAAAATGAACTTCGTCCCGAAGTTCGCCACCCCATAACGATAACCAAACATCCCCAAGCATAAGACAACACAAGTAGTACATAAACATAAGCTCTAAAACGCGAAGTGTTATATTCTACCCCCCTTAAGAAACTTTGTCCCCAAAGTTGGACATACGACAGAAGTATGTGGCACTTAAAGAACCACAACATTGACCGAGTAATAACAAATTAAAACAACAGACTCCATGCATGGTCAATTCTCGTCACCAATCATAACATACCACTTAGCCGGATCGTAAACCACCACGATTTTACAATCCTATCCTCCTTAAAACATGGTTACGTCCCCGTAACCCCATTATGAAATTCCACATCCAAAGTTCAAGAAGATTACTGAAATAATAGACACAAATCATCTGATAAGCTAATTACTCTATACTGGCAACTAACATCCGAATTTTCCAGCAACAAAACACACTTGTCAATTTCATGCTACGCATTACACAAAATCAAGGTAACAATTACTTGGATGCTTTGATACCAAATTAACACATTTACATCAATGTAGACAATCACTAACTCATAGTTCATACTTGACGGATTAAAATATTTCATATCAGTAATCACATCATAGAAGTAAAATCCATATTTCTGCAAATCAGGTTTAGAGAAAGACACTAGGCAAAATTCAAGCAATGTAATAGCGTTTGTATAATTGAGACTACTTTACACAAAACCCACCGAAACGATTAAGATTATATTAACATATAACAAGGTTCATACTCATATCATAAGCCTACCGTTCATGTTACGTGAATTCATATCGAGTATTACATGGTTACATCACATAATTCATGTTTGATTAACTTTTATATGAAACTCACATAACTTACAATCTCAACAATCAAACATCATGCAACAACTTTCAAAATTCATAATTAAGTAACCGAAATAATGACAATCACCAGAAATTCACAATTACCTTGTACAAATTGATATCATAAAACGATGACAAATAATGACACATACACATACAACCCCGAACAATAATAAAGTATTAGGGACGGTAATACCGTGTTACCTCGACAAAGAAAATAAAACTCAACCACGTCCTCGCATATGACGAAAATAGCTCACTAACTAATGGTCTTCATAATCAAAGTTGGTGTTGGGATAGAGTAGGCACGAGGGCAAAGGGCATGTATGTAATTAAGCAAATCTGATGATCAATTATAGACCATGAACGAGCGAGAGTAAAAATAACAAAACAATTTAAGAAACTTCTCACATTTGTAAACATATCACAGAAAATAGATCTACCACTACTATCCATCACAATCACAGGATCTTATTGACATGTCCATACAACCATTTACTCACTCACTGGTTTAGGTCACGAATTAGGCCGATGAATTTAAACAATCAACAACATACTCAAAATTCATATTTTAAATTATCAAAATTGTTTGCACGATATCAATTCTGAAAACATATTTCCCAATAAAAGTAGCAACATATGATCCATGACAACCACAACATTACTTCATTAGCAACCATATCGTTCAATTGTGTCCAGCAACTTAGTATAACTCATTTTCAGTAAAACAAAAGATCTCGCATAAACAACTTAAACATACACATTTGCCATCATATACTTTGTAGAACCTTATCTATGATAAATTACTAGCAACTTGAACAACTTTTCCGATTTGCACGATTTGAACAATTAGGCAACTTGTAGGCTCAATTAAACGTAACTATAACGACTATCATTTAAACCAATGCATATCATGTGAATCATCAAAGGGTTATCCCATTATAATTGACGGTTCGAGAATATATTTCAAATATCGTAACTATATCAACTATATTTCAAATATCGTGACAATTGCAACAATCACCTTAGCATTTCATGACAATACAACTATGAACATATCCAATAAGGAACAACAACACTATTTTATTATCATATCATAAGTTTAGGTTCAACTGAAATAAATTAATGCAATGAAAGTAATAAGTATAACTATAGGCACACAGACTCACATAAAAGACATGAGAACTCAGATGACATCCTACATGTGTGAACATTTAGACATACTCATTACTACCATCCATGTGTAAACATTTAAACATAATTATTATAATTATTCGTGCGAGTATATTAGAACAATCAAATTAAAACGCCATCAACTTTACCAAGATATGACAATATAGTTTTATATTTACATATATCCGACTACTACGCAAATATGATGAACACACCAGAGATATTACAACATGCCAAACATATATAAAATATGCAAACAACTGGACTCGTATAAAATATTTCACCCTCGATTAAGAATCAAATTAAGCTATTCAATTTCACTCATACTATCATGCCAACAATGTTATCAACTAAATTTTAATTTTATCACTTGTTAAGATACATAACTACTGTACATGCATGCTACTATCATGATATAAAACATTATAAGGTCACATTAATAAGGCTCACGAAATAACCAAACAATTATATGAAAACTTAACATAGAACGCACATTTTACAAGTCATGATTCACATTGTAACTTTCAAAAATCACGAATAAATAACCGTTCAACGAAAACTTGAGTTATATTACTTTTTATAACATACAGAGAGTTAATAACTCGTGAGAAAAAGAATGAGGTCCAAAGCTCAAGAATTCAATTTTTAAAGGATCTTGCAACTCAGTTGGTCCAAGCAAGTATGTGGCAGCAATTGGTCCGAAACTTGGGTCAGTTTGCAAAACTTACCATTTAATATAGAGACATCACAAATTTTCGTGGCTTATCAATTTGAAAGCATATGCGAATCTTCTGATCGAAAGAGTTGGAATTATGCAAAAATTATTAATACAATTTAAATGAGGATTTTTACAAAATCGTTGGTCAAAACATCACTGCACAGGAACTTCCTGACCACAGCCCACTAAAATATTTATTACTCCTAATCCGTATATCCTATAAGCATGAAACCAACACCAAATGAACACTAACTCACGAAGCTATCTCTCATAAAATTTTCATCCATAGGCAATAAACAGAAAAGAAATGGCAGTAAGGTCATTTAAAGAGTAAAATCAGACAAAACGAGTTTCAGCACTAGGTCATTCTTTACTATGTTACAAGCTCTTATGAATATACTATGTATACTAACCCATCCCAACTTAAATCTCACACTTTGTACTTACGTAAACATCTATCCCATAGAATCCCTTCGCATCACGATCTACTCCTTACATCTAAATCACGATTGCTATGACTAGAAACATGCAATTCAATAGTGTTTCTCATTACTATCACGATACTATACTAGCATGGCTTCGGGATCACATAACCGCATATCACTAGACATAATAGTACTATCAACACATCATTCAACATCCATCCAGATAAATATCATCAATTCGCAATCATTTTCACGCTCGCAATTACCACAATCCAACACTTCATTGATTATCAACCTGAACACGAAAATTTCATTTCTCATCTCCACAACATCATATGATCGCGTCATCATTCATACAAAATACTTACCGTAATGTTGTCCTGCAGAATGGTTAGAATATATGGGTCTCAAGGTATACATCAACTCGATTATATCCAAGGTTTCCTTCTAACTACCCCATTACCCCAATTTCTCTCGGGTTACCTGGTTCAAAACTGAGAGGGCAAAAGAGCACGCGTTAAGGGCGCCTTCTTAACCGCACTGTGAGCTCCTAACAGTTTATTCCCAGGGGTTCATTTTATTTAGATACATCCTACGTTCATTGGGTTCATTGGTTTAGGCCTGAGGATCGTATGCTCTGATACCACTTTGTAACACCCCGGTTTATGAAGGAGCCTTTAGCAAGACATTCCCTAATAAACCGGACTGTTACCATCTCGGTTTCCCGAGGTAGTGAATAACAAATTAAACTCCAAGGCAATTTATATAATTATACATCTGAAATGAAACAAGTCTCAAACTGAAAATAAAGTCGATAACTAAACGAAATAAAAGTGGGCTAGCTCTAAGTCAGGCAATCCAAGCTCTCTTCCCATCCAGCTCCTATCAGTCTCTGAGGTACCTGTCAACCTGCTCCCCATTAAAAGGTTCATCACAGGTGTTCACGAATACACATGGTCAACCACGAGGTTGAGTAGGGTAATACAATGCAACAACAAAATATGATATGCATGCTCCTCCGTCACCTCCATCTCCATCTCATCTCATATCTCATAACTCATATCTCATAACTCATATCTCATAACCCGGACAACCCTTGACCATACCGATCCCCGGTAGACTATATATATCGACCGTAGCCGATCTGCCGCATTTCAGTTGAGGACACCAGGGCAAGTCCTGCAGAACCCGCCTGGGCCTTATCACAACATCATCATCACCACACCACATCACCACAACATCCTCCATCTCCAATGCATATGAATGCCCAACAGTAAACAATGCAATACAATATGTATATCAATGAATGAAATCATGCCAGCTACCAAATGTTGTGATAACACACTCAACACGAACAGTTCAGTCAACCATATCATAGCGTAATCCACAACCACGAATCAAGTCACGTTCACAATTTGGTCATATGAAACACAAACAAGTCAACACAATTCAACAACACGATAAGAAGTCAAGTGTATTTCCCTACCTTTTCGCAATCCAAGCACACACAAGCAACCAATTACGATCCTTCACATATCCATCACCTACATATCATAATTATGTATAATTACAACCTACTCAATCAAATAATCATGCACACCACCTAGACTCATCATAACTTAATAGGAATATCAACTTAAAGAACAAACACGACTTTTCCTGATTTTCCAGCACATGACAGACTCGGAATAAAATACATAACTAATTCCAGAAAAATCAAATTGATACAAGGCCAATTGGATTGAAACCCCATGAGTCTTAGCTACAAATTATATCTAACGTGTTTTTCTCCAATTCCAAACTTATCAAGGGTTTTCAGACTGATTTCCAAAAACTGACAGAAACCGTCGCATAAAAAGTATTGATTCATAAAACGAGTTTAAAACATTATTTTTCAGAAATTTCAAATCCTATTATCATCTAGACTATACAAAGATGATTTATGAAGAAGCCTCATAACTGAATCGACATAAAAATTAGGGTTTCAAATCATTTTCCACAACCAAATCAGATTCGCGGACTTTTCCGCGACATGTTCATAAATAAATCACCTAGGACAAACCATAAAGAATTTGACTACGAGCTTTTATATGCATAAACTAGACATCAAATAAATAGGACTCTTTTTTCAAACTTTTTGAAGACGAACACTTTAAAACAGTATAAACAATGGAATGAAATCGACTTACAAACAGGGAAATCGAATTAGGTTGGAATCGATGAGAAATCTTCAATCAAATGAAAGGCTCTTTGTGTGAATCTGAAAATGCGTGCCGTCGAAGTGAGGGAGGCAGGTGAGATGAGGGTTGTGTAGTGTTAGGGTAAAAATTAGGTTAAAGACATGATGTTGGGTGTTGGGTTAATTGGATTAAACATTTGGGTAAACTCAAATGGGTCGAGGGTAAATGGGTTAGCTCACATCTCGAATTCCATATAAACCCGTCTCAATTAACTTACGAAACAACTCGATCTTACGATACCACGCGATTCAAGTAAAATAACTTGACGTACTCGATCTTACGATACCACGCGAGTCAAGTAAAACAACTTGACGTAATTATCGACTAAACAATTAACCCGACTTAAGTAGTATTATAAAATACGGAGTATTACATTATGAGTCTTTGTGACTCGTTGTGTTGAACAATTGTAATTAATCATTTGTAAATGTGACTCGTTATGTGAACCATTTATCTTTGTTCATTAGTCCTTGTGACTCGTTGTGTTAAACAATTGTACTTGTTCATTAGTCCATATGAGTCGTTGTGTGAACCATTTGTCCTTGTTCATTAGTCCTTGTGACTCGTTGTGTGAACCATATGTCCTTGTTCAGTAGTCCATGTGACTCGTTGTGTGAACCATTTATCCTTGTTCATTAGCCCTTATGACTCGTTGTGTGAACTATTTGTCCTTGTTTATAAGTAAATGTGACTCGTTGTGTGAACCATTTAGCCTTGTTCATTAATCCTTCTGACTCGTTGTGTTAAACAATTGTACTTGTTCTTTAGTCCATGTGACTCGTAGTGTGAACCATTTGTCCTTGTTTATTAGTCCTTGTGGCTCGTTGTGTTAAACAATTGTACTTGTTTATTAGCCCATCTGAGTCGTTTTGTGAACCGAGTTGTGTCCTTGTTCATAAGTCCTTGTGACTCGTTGTGTGAACCAATTGTACTTGTTCATTAGTTCATGTGACTCGTTGTGTGAACCATTTGTCCTTTTTCATTAGTCCTTGTGACTCATTGTGTGAACCATTTGTCCTTGTTCATTAGTCCTTGTGACGAGTTGTGTTAAACAATTATGCTTGTTCATTACTCCATGTGACGCTGTGTTTGTGTGAACCATTTGTCCTTGTTCATTAGTCCATGTGACTTCTGTGTGAACCATTTGTCTTTGTTCATTAGTCCATGTGACTCGTTGTGTGAACCATTTGTCCTTGTTCATTAGCCCTTGTGAGTCGTTGTGTGAACTATTTGTCCTTGTTTATTAGTAAATGTGACTTGTTGTGTGAACCATTTGTCCTTGTTCATTAGTCCTTGTGACTCGTTGTGTTAAACAATTGTACTTGTTCATTAGTCCATGTGACGCATTGTGTGAACCATTTGTCCTTGTTCATTAGTCCTTGTGACTCTTTGTGTGTACCATTTGTCCTTGTTCATAAGTCTATGTGACTCGTTGTGTTTACCATTTGTTCTTGTTCATTAGTCCTTATGACTCGTTATGTTAAACAATTGTACTTGTTCATTAGTTCATGAGAGTTGTTGTGTGAACCATTTGTCCTTGTTTATTAGTCCTTGTGGCTCGTTGTGTTGAACAATTGTAATTGTTCATTAGTCCATGTGACTCGTTGTGTGAACCATTTGTCCTTGTTCACTAGTCCTTGTAACTCGTTGTGTGAACCATTTGTCCTTGTTCATTAGTCCTTGTGACTCGCTGTGTTAAACAATTGTTCTTGTGCATTAGTCCATCTGACTCGTAGTGTGAACCATTTGTCCTTGTTTATTAGTCTTTGTGACTCGTTGTGTTGAACAATTGTAATTAATCATTAGTAAATGTGACTCGTTATGTGAACCATTTATCTTTGTTCATTAGTCCTTGTGACTCGTTGTGTTAAACAATTTTTCTTGTTCATTAGTCCATGTGAGTCGTTGTGTGAACCATTTGTCCTTGTTCATTAGTCCTTGTGACTTGTTGTGTGAACCATTTGTCCTTGTTCAGTAGTCCATGTGACTCGTTGTGTGAACCATTTATCCTTGTTCATCAGCCCTTATGACTCGTTGTGTGAACTATTTTTCCTTGTTTATAAGTAAATGTGACTCGTTGTATGAACCATTTACCCTTGTTCATTAGTCCTTGTGACTCGTTGTGTTAAACAATTGTACTTGTTCTTTAGTCCATGTGACTCGTTGTGTGAACCATTTGTCCTAGTTTATTAGTCCTTACGGCTCGTTGTTTTGAACAATTGTAATTTTTGATTAGTCCATGTGACTCGTTATGTGAACCATTTATCCTTTTTTATTAGTCCTTGTGACTCGATGTGTTATACAATTGTACTTGTTCATTAGCCCATTTAAGTCGTTTTGTGAACCAGTTGTCCTAGTTCATTAGTCCTTGTGGCTCGTTGTTTTGAACAATTGTAATTGTCATTAGTCCATGTGACTCGTTGTGTGAACCATTTGTCCTTGTTCATTAGTCCTTGTGACTCATTGTGTGAACCATTTGTCCTTGTTCATTAGTCCTTGTGGCTCGTTGTGTTAAACAATTGTACTTGTTTATTACTCGATGTGACGCGTTGTGTGAACCATTTGTCCTTGTTCATTTGTCCGTGTGACTCTTTGTGTGTACCATTTGTCCTTGTTCATGTGTCTATGTGACTTGTTGTGTGTACCATTTGTCCTTGTTCATTAGTTCTTGTGACTCGTTGTGTTAAACAATTGTACTTGTTCATTAGTCCATGAGAGTCGTTGTGTGAACCATTTGTTCTTGTTTATTAGTCCCTGTGGCTCGTTGTGTTGAACAATTATAATTGTTCATTAGTCCATGTGACTCGTTGTGTGAACCATTTGTCCTTGTTCACTAGTCCTTGTAACTCGTTGTGTGAACCATTTATCTTTGTTCATTAGTCCTTGTGACTCGTTGTGTTAAACAATTGTACTTGTTCATTAGTCCATGCGAGTCGTTGTGTGAACCATTTGTCCTTGTTCATTAGTCCTTGTGACTTGTTGTGTGAACCATTTGTCCTTGTTCAGTAGTCCATGTGACTCGTTGTGTGAACCATTTATCCTTGTTCAGTAGCCCTAATGACTCGTTGTGTGAACTATTTTTCATTGTTTATAAGTAAATGTGACTCGTTGTGTGAACCATTTACCCTTGTTCAATAGTCCTTGTGACTCGTTGTGTTAAACAATTGTACTTGTTCTTTAGTCCATGTGACTCGTTGTGTGAACCATTTGTCCTAGTTTATTAGTCCTTATGGCTCGTACTAATCAACACTTGTAATTGTTGATTAGTCCATGTGACTCGTTATGTGAACCATTTGTCCTTGTTCATTAGTACTTGTGACTCGATGTGTTATACAATTGTACTTGTTCATTAGCCCATCTGAGTCGTTTTGTGAACCAGTTGTCCTAGTTCAGTAGTCCTTGTGGCTCGTTGTTTTGATCAATTGTAATTGTTCATTAGTCCATGTGACTCGTTGTGTGAACCCTTTGTCCTTGTTCATTGGTTCTTGTGACTCGTTGTGTTAAAAAATTGTACTTGTTCATTACTCCATGTGACGCGTTGTGTGAACCATTTGTCCTTGTTCATTTGTCCTTGTGACTCTTTGTGTGTACCATTTGTCCTTGTTCATGTGTCTATGTGACTTGTTGTGTGTACCATTTGTCCTTGTTCATTAGTTCTTGTGACTCGTTGTGTTAAACAATTGTACTTCTTCATTAGTCCATGAGAGTCGTTGTGTGAACCATTTGTCCTTGTTTATTAGTCCATGTGGCTCGTTGTGTTGAACAATTGTAATTGTTCATTAGTCCATGTGACTCGTTGTGTGAACCATTTGTCCTTGTTCACTAGTCCTTGTAACTCGTTGTGTGAACCATTTATCTTTGTTCATTAGTCCTTGTGACTCGTTGTGTTAAACAATTTTACTTGTTCATTAGTCCATGTGAGTCGTTGTGTGAACCATTTGTCCTTGTTCATTAGTCCATGTGACTCGATGTGTGAACCATTTGTCCTTGTTCATTAGTCCTTGTGACTCGTTGTGTTAAACAATTGTTCTTGTGCATTAGTCCATGTGACTCGTAGTGTGAACCATTTGTCCTTGTTTATTAGTCTTTGTGACTCGTTGTGTTGAACAATTATAATTAATCATTAGTAAATGTGACTCGTTATGTGAACCATTTATCTTTGTTCATTAGTCCTTGTGACTCGTTGTGTTAAACAATTGTACTTGTTCATTAGTCTATGTGAGTCGTTGTGTAAACCATTTGTCCTTGTTCATTAGTCCTTGTGACTTGTTGTGTGAACCATTTGTCCTTGTTCAGTAGTCCATGTGACTCGTTGTGTGAACCATTTATCCTTGTTCATTAGCCCTTATGACTCGTTGTATGAACTATTTTTCCTTGTTTATAAGTAAATGTGACTCGTTGTGTGAACCATTTACCCTTGTTCATTAGTCCTTGTGACTCGTTGTGTTAAACAATTGTACTTGTTCGTTAGTCCATGTGACTCGTTGTGTGAACCATTTGTCCTAGTTTATTAGTCCTTATGGCTCGTTGTTTTGAACAATTGTAATTGTTGATTAGTCCATGTGACTCGTTATGTGAACCATTTATCCTTTTTTGTTAGTCCTTGTGACTCGATGTGTTATACAATTGTACTTGTTCATTAGCCCATTTAAGTCGTTTTGTGAACCAGTTGTCCTAGTTCATTAGTCCTTGTGGCTCGTTGTTTTGAACAATTGTAATTGTCATTAGTCCATGTGACTCGTTGTGTGAACCATTTACCCTTGTTCAATAGTCCTTGTGACTCGTTGTGTTAAACAATTGTACTTGTTCTTTAGTCCATGTGACTCGTTGTGTGAACCATTTGTCCTAGTTTATTAGTCCTTATGGCTCGTACTAATCAACACTTGTAATTGTTGATTAGTCCATGTGACTCGTTATGTGAACCATTTGTCCTTGTTCATTAGTACTTGTGACTCGATGTGTTATACAATTGTACTTGTTCATTAGCCCATCTGAGTCGTTTTGTGAACCAGTTGTCCTAGTTCATTAGTCCTTGTGGCTCGTTGTTTTGATCAATTGTAATTGTTCATTAGTCCATGTGACTCGTTGTGTGAACCCTTTGTCCTTGTTCATTGGTTCTTGTGACTCGTTGTGTTAAAAAATTGTACTTGTTCATTACTCCATGTGACGCGTTGTGTGAACCATTTGTCCTTGTTCATTTGTCCTTGTGACTCTTTGTGTGTACCATTTGTCCTTGTTCATGTGTCTATGTGACTTGTTGTGTGTACCATTTGTCCTTGTTCATTAGTTCTTGTGACTCGTTGTGTTAAACAATTGTACTTCTTCATTAGTCCATGAGAGTCGTTGTGTGAAACATTTGTCCTTGTTTATTAGTCCATGTGGCTCGTTGTGTTGAACAATTGTAATTGTTCATTAGTCCATGTGACTCGTTGTGTGAACCATTTGTCCTTGTTCACTAGTCCTTGTAACTCGTTGTGTGAACCATTTATCTTTGTTCATTAGTCCTTGTGACTCGTTGTGTTAAACAATTTTACTTGTTCATTAGTCCATGTGAGTCGTTGTGTGAACCATTTGTCCTTGTTCATTAGTCCATGTGACTCGATGTGTGAACCATTTGTCCTTGTTCATTAGTCCTTGTGACTCGTTGTGTTAAACAATTGTTCTTGTGCATTAGTCCATGTGACTCGTAGTGTGAACCATTTGTCCTTGTTTATTAGTCTTTGTGACTCGTTGTGTTGAACAATTATAATTAATCATTAGTAAATGTGACTCGTTATGTGAACCATTTATCTTTGTTCATTAGTCCTTGTGACTCGTTGTGTTAAACAATTGTACTTGTTCATTAGTCTATGTGAGTCGTTGTGTAAACCATTTGTCCTTGTTCATTAGTCCTTGTGACTTGTTGTGTGAACCATTTGTCCTTGTTCGTTAGTCCTTGTGACTCGTTGTGTGAACCATTTATCCTTGTTCATTAGCCCTTATGACTCGTTGTATGAACTATTTTTCCTTGTTTATAAGTAAATGTGACTCGTTGTGTGAACCATTTACCCTTGTTCATTAGTCCTTGTGACTCGTTGTGTTAAACAATTGTACTTGTTCGTTAGTCCATGTGACTCGTTGTGTGAACCATTTGTCCTAGTTTATTAGTCCTTATGGCTCGTTGTTTTGAACAATTGTAATTGTTGATTAGTCCATGTGACTCGTTATGTGAACCATTTATCCTTTTTTATTAGTCCTTGTGACTCGATGTGTTATACAATTGTACTTGTTCATTAGCCCATTTAAGTCTTTTTGTGAACCAGTTGTCCTAGTTCATTAGTCCTTGTGGCTCGTTGTTTTGAACAATTGTAATTGTTCATTGGTCCATGTGGCTCGTTGTGTGACCATTTGTCCTTTTTCATTAGTCCTTGTGACTCATTGTGTGAACCATTTGTCCTTGTTCATTAGTCCTTGTGACTCGTTGTGTTAAACAATTGTACTTGTTTATTACTCCATGTGACGCGTTGTGTGAACCATTTGTCCTTGTTCATTGATACGTGCATTTTATATAGTCTTTTTAGCCTATTTTATGCCCGTATTTCTATGCTTTTATCGTGGCTTTATGCTACGAAATGCCCCGAATATGCTACTTTGGGTTATTTTGTCTTATTTGCAGGAATGAACCAGAAAGTAGCGGAAATCAAGTCATTTACCGTCCATTTTGCATGCATTTGGAGGAAGAGTGGATTTGGAGCGGGATATATTGCTGTCTTGGGATGCGTGAAGGTATTTCGGGAGCTAAAAGGACAAGTCAAAGTCAACTAACGAGAATGACGAGCTCAAGTCAAGTTTCACCGGATCGAGTGATTTATTACTCGATCGAGTGGTTTAGGAGTCAATAATCAGTCGATCGAGTAGACTATGTAGTCGATCGACCAGTTCTTTTTATGCACTTACTCGATCGAGGACGTTGTTAGTCGATCGAGCTGTTTTCTGGCTGAGTATGCTCGATCGAGTGGTTTCTCTACTCGATCGAGTGGACTAAGCTACGGGCTGGGCTTTTTAGTCTAAATTCCGTCATTAGGTTTAACCTTGACTCCTAATTTCTTATAAATAGGAGTAAGGGTTGTCTTTTGTAATCATCTCCTTTTATCCGGAGACACTCTGACTCTCTCTTTTCTCTTTGAACGATACACTGTCACTTTACTCTTAATTTCCGGATCATTTATTTACAGTAATTTCTTTCCCTTCTTCTCTTTAATTACTTAATGTTTATTATTCGTTCTTTATTTATTTCCTGTTCTCATTTAATTATGCGTAGCTAATTTCCCCTAGTATGTTAGGATTAGGGAAGCCGTGGTAGCGATGTTTTAACTGTATTAAATAGATTAGCCCTGCGATAGGAATTGTATTAGGCAATTTAATTGTTATCCAGTCAAATGTATGCATGCAGGAGACTAATAATTCTAGTTAACCCCGACCTGGATCGAAAGATTGGAAGGGAAGGCTTGCTTAGTTACAATAGGGTATTGCAGTGAGGGCGAAAGTTAAGCTGTTTACACTCTAGGGCGGTTTAAGGACCGAAAGGTGACGACCATAGCTCTTCTTATCAATAGTCTAATCGCCTTAATATTCCTGATATAATAGATCTGATAGCTGCCACGGTGGACCGACTCTTAGCATACTTCTTTATCTTACTGTTAATTCTTCTCCCTTGCCTTAATTTCTAGTTTAGTTGAATCAATTCAAACCCCCATTTTCTGTGACAACCTGACAGACCAAATTAGACAGATATTTAGCAACTTAGCCTCCCTGTGGAGATCGACCCTACTTGCCGCTGACTTCTGTTAGTAGTAATCTAGGTATTTTATTTTTGGTGTAGAAACGACCGCATCAAATTTTGGCGCCGTTGCCGGGGAGGCGACGCTTTGTATCTGTTTGATTTTGTTTGTCCTTTCGCCTCAAGGGAAGACTAAGTACCTTGAGGCTATTCTCATCTTTCTCTTTAGTGCTGTTTTGATAGGCTTACAGGGTTTATTAGACAAAGCACGAGGGAGATTATCGAAGGGAAGGCTTGAGTACCTTCGATCCCTCTTGCCAAGATGACATCTGTCTCCCGACTAATTGCTCAGTTTGAAGCCCAAGCTGAGCCATCTGCTAGTTGGGAAAGGAAGAAGTCTTGGAGATGTGGTCTCTTGAGCACAATGCAGCCCGTAGTTGTGCCGCCACATCCACCTCATCAATGGCCACCGCAACAGGATCCTCGTGATGTGCAGAAAAAAGAAATCGCGGAGCTGAAATCCTTAATTCTCGAATATGATAGACATATGGATGCTCAAGTCACTGAGCTGCGATGCAAATTGCTCGGTTAACATTTGGTTGAACGATCGCAACCGAGGAAGAGGTGTGCTTGACCGAGAGTGGTTTTTCCCATGAAGAACCCGCGTTGTCCGATGCTGAAAATGACTTCTATATTTCGGATGAAGATTTTCTGTCGTATTTCCAGAATGCATGCAAGGATACCAGCGCTGTACAGGAAGAATCACTCGATCGAGTGACTTACAATGGTCGATCGAGTGAATTTCCAGAAAACAGTCCTCGATCGAGTAGTCTTCTCACTCGATCGAGTGAACTGCATGAGGACGATGTTCGATCGAATGGTTTTGTCACTCGCTCGAGTGAGATGCGGGAGGAAAGTGGTCGATCGAGTGCTTACTCTGCTCGATCGACTGAAATGGCCATTGGGAGCTTTGGTTCGTCATTTTGGTTTGATATGGATGACGACTCTGACGATGATTACGGTGAACCTCCCCTATTCACAGCCGAGTCGGATACACTTGAAGCTGTGATCTACGGGGCAGATTCCACTGAGGAGGTTGATGAAGAAGCAGTTGAGACGGTAATTGCTCCTAGCACGGATGAGGTATCACATTCTTTTGTCAGTGATTCCGTAGTTGAGAGCAACCAACCTGAGGTAGTAAACGGTAATTTCATTATTGTTTGTATATTACCTCGTCTGATTCATGCATGTCCTTTTAGTGCTTTACCTCCTCCCATGTGGACATATAATTTAACTGATTTTCACCGTACATGTCATCTCAAAATCGCTAATTTGAATTCAAACCATAATGTATTGACGATTGCTCCCGCGCTCCTTTATTTTGTGGATAAATTTAGGAGCGCCCATAGGAAATTTGTTCGGCTTAAAAAGTTAAACATTTTTATTTCCTATTTTGTTATTCCACTCTGGTGCTACTTACTGTTTTGTGTAGCACACGCGCAGCTATTTGACAGGTTGCTGCGCGCTTTGAGTTGTTTTGATTGTGATCATTAGAGAGGCTCGAAGAAAAAGAAGGTCGAGCTGGGACCTGACTGAAGCTAGCGCTACCCGGGAGGCAACCCGGCGATTTTATTCTTGCATTTTTAATTCATTTCAGTTGTAATAAATGGTTTTATACCATAGACTATCTCAGTAAGCTTGATTTTGTTAGTTTGCGGGCTGTTTTCATTGCATTTCGCAGGAATTCATCGAGGACCAGTCGATCGAGTAGTCATTCTACTCGATCGAGCACCTTAGCTGAGAGATCCTCTCGATCGAACACATAAACCATTCGATCGACCACCTGCAGAAACAAAACCACTCGATCGACCTAGTCACCATTCGATCGAGCAGCTCTTGGATGCCCACTCACTCGATCGACCACTGTTGGACGGATATCGAGTGTATTTGACTTGGATTAGCTCCCTGAGACGGTTTTCCGGGCCTTAGCAACCTCCCATGTTCATGGTCGGTTTGGGGAGGTCCCTTTATTCGCGCTGTTTCGTGAGTTTTCCGCTTTTACTCTTTTCTTCCTTTAGTTTGCATTTCCTTCCTTGTTTTGGTACAATGGGGGCATTGTACAGTTTGGTTTGGGGAGGTTATGCATCCATATCCGTGTCTGCATATTGTTTTTAATGCATTTCTGTTATCACGTTTTATTTATGTTTGCATTGTTGTTTATTTTTGTTTAAATGCATAAATTCCCTAAAAATCAGAAAATTGTTGAAAATTTCAAAAATTCACGTTTATTTTAGCATATAGGTTGAGTCGGAACGGTAGATTTCCATGATGAAATTGCACTGCAACTGTCTTTTTGCTTAAGCCTTGCATTAAAACTGTTATCTTTTAGCTTTGTCTTTTGCATGTCTACGAGTTAATGTTAAATTTAGCTGAACGAATAGACTTGACCTTAAATTTTGGCAACCTACTTATAATTTCTAAGATTTAGAACTTTATAAACTGGTGTCATTTGTGACCAGCTTCATGTAGGATTGTGAGTAGTTACTCCTTGCATAACATGTTCATCAATTTGCACGTATATGAAATTCAATTGCTTTTTGCCTTCATACATTCGGGTTAGTGGTTGGTGTCACATGCAGGGAGGTGCTTACAATTTCCCTTTCTTTCATTTTACCCATAAACTCCACATTAGCCAAATTTGCCAGTTGACCCTTAGCTACATCCAAATTAGCCTACCTTGTCAAGCTAGTTTAGATTGTTGTTTTGCGGTATATATTTCATTGTATCAAATATTGGCGCATATTCTATTGAATCGGAGTTGGTATTTTATGAAGAAAAGGAGGATGATGAAAAAATGACGTGAAAAAGAAAAAAAAAAAAAATTCGAAAAAGAAGAAAACAAGAAACCGTGAAAAAGAAAAAAAAAACAGAAAAAATCGAAAATAAAAAAAATAGATGTTGTTTGATGAGACGGTTTCTGCTCCTATGTTCTATCTTATATTATATGAGGAGTGTTTCTAGCTTGGTTTGGTGAGATTTTATGCCAAATGAAGGGCATGTGCTTTATTCTATAATTGAGTTGGAAATGGATATGTCTCATATGGTTCTGTTTAGGTACTAGCTTGATCACCTATACCTCCACATCTCCATAAACGTTTTGCCTTTTCTTACCCATTGCCTCACTTTACCATAATTTTGTAAGCCCTCGGCTGTGACGGACCTTGTTTGGTTGGAATGTATGAACGGTAGCTAGAATTGTCTATCATATTAGTTGCATGCATGTTTATGTGGGTCGTAGTTTAGGTGAGCGACTATTAATCTTTCTCTCTTATACATATATGTTCGCCCTTTACTTCATGAGAGAAAGAGTGACCCGTGAGAGTCCATTATTAAAGGTCTTGCAAGGTCGACGGTTCAGCTTTGTTTATAAACATCTTATAACTCGTTTGCATTTGACTGTCTGCTATAAGTGTTAGTTTGCTTGCATTAAATTGGCTTAAGTGGGCATTTGTAGCTGGCTCTGAGTTATCTTTTTCCGTTCCTTTAGTTGCATTTTGGTTTACTCGGGGACGAGTAAAGGTTTGGTTTGGGGAGATTTGATACGTGCATTTTATATAGTCTTTTTAGCCTATTTTATGCCCGTATTTCTATGCTTTTATCGTGGCTTTATGCTACGAAATGCCCCGAATATGCTACTTTGGGTTATTTTGTCTTATTTGCAGGAATGAACCAGAAAGTAGCGGAAATCAAGTCATTTACCGTCCATTTTGCATGCATTTGGAGGAAGAGTGGATTTGGAGCGGGATATATTGCTGTCTTGGGATGCGTGAAGGTATTTCGGGAGCTAAAAGGACAAGTCAAAGTCAACTAACGAGAATGACGAGCTGCTGAAGTCAAGTTTCACTGGATCGAGTGATTTATTACTCGATCGAGTGGTTTAGGAGTCAATAATCAGTCGATCGAGTAGACTATGTAGTCGATCGACCAGTTCTTTTTATGCACTTACTCGATCGAGGACGTTGTTAGTCGATCGAGCTGTTTTCTGGCTGAGTATGCTCGATCGAGTGGTTTCTCTACTCGATCGAGTGGACTAAGCTACGGGCTGGGCTTTTTAGTCTAAATTCCGTCATTAGGTTTAACCTTGACTCCTAATTTCTTATAAATAGGAGTAAGGGTTGTCTTTTGTAATCATCTCCTTTTATCCGGAGACACTCTGACTCTCTCTTTTCTCTTGGAACGATACACTGTCACTTTACTCTTAATTTCCGGATCATTTATTTACAGTAATTTCTTTCCCTTCTTCTCTTTAATTACTTAATGTTTATTATTCGTTCTTTATTTATTTCCTGTTCTCATTTAATTATGCGTAGCTAATTTCCCCTAGTATGTTAGGATTAGGGAAGCCGTGGTAGCGATGTTTTAACTGTATTAAATAGATTAGCCCTGCGATAGGAATTGTATTAGGCAATTTAATTGTTATCCAGTCAAATGTATGCATGCAGGAGACTAATAATTCTAGTTAACCCCGACCTGGATCGAAAGATTGGAAGGGAAGGCTTGCTTAGTTACAATAGGGTATTGCAGTGAGGGCGAAAGTTAAGCTGTTTACACTCTAGGGCGGTTTAAGGACCGAAAGGTGACGACCATAGCTCTTCTTATCAATAGTCTAATCGCCTTAATATTCCTGATATAATAGATCTGATAGCTGCCACGGTGGACCGACTCTTAGCATACTTCTTTCTCTTACTGTTAATTCTTCTCCCTTGCCTTAATTTCTAGTTTAGTTGAATCAATTCAAACCCCCATTTTCTGTGACAACCTGACAGACCAAATTAGACAGATATTTAGCAACTTAGCCTCCCTGTGGAGATCGACCCTACTTGTCGCTGACTTCTGTTAGTAGTAATCTAGGTATTTTATTTTTGGTGTAGAAACGACCGCATCATTCATTTGTCCTTGTGACTCTTTGTGTGTACCATTTGTCCTTGTTCATGTGTCTATGTGACTTGTTGTGTGTACCATTTATCCTTGTTCATTAGTTCTTGTGACTCGTTGTGTTAAACAATTGTACTTGTTCATTACTCCATGTGACGCGTTGTGTGAACCATTTGTCCTTGTTTATTTGTCCTTGTGACTCTTTGTGTGTACCATTTGTCCTTGTTCATGTGTCTATGTGACTTGTTGTGTGTACCATTTGTCCTTGTTCATTAGTTCTTGTGACTCGTTGTGTTAAACAATTGTACTTCTTCATTAGTCCATGAGAGTCGTTGTGTGAACCATTTGTCCTTGTTTATTAGTCCCTGTGGCTCGTTGTGTTGAACAATGGTAATTGTTCATTAGTCCATGTGACTCGTTGTGTGAACCATTTGTCCTTGTTCACTAGTCCTTGTATCTCGTTGTGTGAACCATTTATCCTTGTTCATTAGTATTTGTGACTCGTTGTGGTAAACAATTGTACTTGTTCATTAGTCCATCTGAGTCGTTGTGTGAACCATTTGTCCTTGTTCATTAGTCCATGTGACTCGTTGTGTGAACCTGTAACACCCCGGTTTATGAAGGAGCCTTTGGCAAGACATTCCCTAATAAACCGAACTGTTACCATCTCGGTTTCCCGAGGTAGTGAATAACAAATTAAACTCCAAGGCAATTTATTTAACATTTTAACTTAACTATTACAAATTCTCCTTTTAAATTAAATTACAAGAACTGACGAAAATAAAAGTGAAGTCTTCTAGATGATGAACTAGCCACTAGGCCATCTGATCCAGTGTCTCACGCCCCTCCAGCTCCCGTCCTATCTCATAAACCTGTCAAGTCTGC
This sequence comes from Silene latifolia, assembly GCF_048544455.1. Lineage (NCBI taxonomy): Eukaryota > Viridiplantae > Streptophyta > Magnoliopsida > Caryophyllales > Caryophyllaceae > Silene > Silene latifolia. The sequence goes on from NC_133534.1 coordinate 217,865,371, forward strand.
TCCCCATAAAACGGATCATCACAGGTGTTCACGAATACACAGGGTCAACCACGAGGTTGAGTAGGGAAAACAATAAAACAGTAAATATGATATGCATGATACTCCGTCACCTCCATCTCCACCTCAACTCATCACACACAACCCCGGCACGCCCAGCCATACCGATCCCCGGTAGACTATATATATCGACCGTAGTCGATCTGCCCGCTCGCAGCGGAGGACACCAGGGCAAGTCCTGCAGAACCAGCCTGGGCCTTATCACAACATCACATCATATCTCATCATCGTCACCACCACACCATCCTCCAACTCCAATGCATATGCAATGCTCAGCAGTAATCAATGCAACATGATATGTATATCAATGAATGAAATCATGCCAGCTATCAAAATAACGAAATAACATAATCAACACGAACAGTTCAGTCAACCACACTCCAGTGTATGAATCATAATATAAATTACAACCACGCACAAGTCATCGATCACAGCTCGGTCACATGTAACACCACAACTCAACACAATTTAACAACACCGGTAAGTCAAGTGTATTTCCCTACCTCAAAGTGCCAGCAAATCCAATTAAGCAGTTAAGCAGTCCAGAAATAAAGCAATGAATTGGATTATCGATCCATCACGAATCCGTCACCTAAAACAATTATAATATTTATTATTACTAATTACTAAATATAGAATTTCCCAAAATAGAAGCTTCCCGAAATACAATCCCGACACCAAACTTATGCCCAACTGATAAAAATAACCCGATTAGTATTTGACCCAACTTCCCGAAATAGAGAGTTATTAAAGATAGAACTTTCCAAAAATGGTAACTTTCCCGATATAGAAACTTTTCTATTAAACCCGTCTCCAATTAATTAATTATGATTAATTATTATTTTATTGTAAATAACTCGGAACTAAACCAAAATGATAATTAAAGGGTTAAACGAATTATGCGATTAAGAAAACCCGAATCAAACATTGAACAAATCAACAACCCGACTCAAAACTTAAATACATTATTCCGTCACCTACCTAATATTAACTTAGTAACTAAAACTAATAATGTAAATAATAGAAATATTAGAAATATACATATTCTCCGACTTACTAAAATAGAAACCGTAACAAAATCACCCAAAACAACGACTCAAGCCGACACACAAACACCCCCTCTTTCAACCCGTCACTACTCACTCCACAACCACCAACCCTCACCGCCGACCACCGGGCCCCGACACAGGTGTCCGCCTGGTCACCTCCCACCACCACCAACGTGGTCGACCCACGCCGGTGGTCAGAACCACCACCACCAACACCCCCTGCTTGCGTCCCTACCGCCACAACCAGCCCCCTTTTCAACTCGCCTGCCACCACGACACAACCCCTCCTCCTTACCAGCCACCACCCCTGAAACCACCGTTGAAAGGCGACCCTGACACACGTGGCACCACCGGTTCGACCTCCCCCGAGTCCACGGTGGTGCCACCCCATTACCCTATGTCTGAAATGCAACACAAACCCGCATTTCAGACCCGACACCTAATCACCACCACTGCCACCACCAACAGCAACGACAACCACTCAACCCACCACCCCACGACTCGACTCACCACCAGCAACACAACCCACACCCCGACAACTACTATAACAGCCCCTAAACAACACACAACTCAGATCAAACTACCGTGACAAAATGAAAAACAGAGAACCTTACCTATGACGGCCGTCGACCTGTGCTATTCCGGCCAGTACAGCCACCCTCGTCCACCAGTAACAGCCTCCCTAGACTCACGGCAGACCCTACACCCTCCACACTCACCAGCGCGCGTTCGTTGGCTGTAAATAGTGCGTGAGGCGTGAAAGAAAAAAAGGTTGGTGATGGTGATGTGTAGAAATGACGGTATGAAGGGAATTAGGTTTTAGGGTAGATTAGGGTTTAGTTTTAGGGTTTGGTGAGTGGTAAAAGGTAAATGGGTAAGTGGGTAAATGGGCTATGACATCTTGACCCAAAACTATAAACCCGACTCATCTTACAACATGAATCCGACTCGTTACCTTTACATTATCATTAAATAATAAAAACTCGCTCAATCGATAATAAAATACGGGGTATTACAGTCTTCCCCCCTTAAAATGAACTTCGTCCCGAAGTTCGCTCCCGTACTCAACCTCAGAAGGGTATTGTATATCATAAATACGGACGTCACGTATTTCTAACACAGTTAACACACACTTTTGACACATCAATTAAACATAACAGACACGAATTGTTACAGAACCATTTGTCCTTGTTCATTAGTCCATGTGACTCGTTGTGTTAAACAATTGTTCTTGTGCATTAGTCCATGTGACTCGTAGTGTGAACCATTTGTCCTTGTTTATTAGTCTTTGTGACTCGTTGTGTTGAACAATTGTAATTAATCATTAGTAAATGTGACTCGTTATGTGAACCATTTATCTTTGTTCATTAGTCCTTGTGACTCGTTGTGTTAAACAATTGTACTTGTTCATTAGTCCATGTGAGTCGTTGTGTGAACCATTTGTCCTTGTTCATTAGTCCTTGTGACTTGTTGTGTGAACCATTTGTCCTTGTTCAGTAGTCCATGTGACTCGTTGTGTGAACCATTTATCCTTGTTCATTAGCCCTTATGACTCGTTGTGTGATCTATTTTTCCTTTTTTATAAGTAAATGTGACTCGTTGTGTGAACCATTTACCCTTGTTCATTAGTCGTTGTGACTCGTTGTGTTAAACAATTGTACTTGTTCTTTAGTCCATGTGACTCGTTGTGTGAATGATTTGTCCTAGTTTATTAGTCCTTATGGCTCGTTGTTTTGAACAATTGTAATTGTTGATTAGTCCATGTGACTCGTTATGTGAACCATTTATCCTTTTTTATTAGTCTTTGTGACTCGATGTGTTATACAATTGTACTTGTTCATTAACCCATTTAAGTCATTTTGTGAACCAGTTGTCCTAGTTCATTAGTCCTTGTGGCTCGTTGTTTTGAACAATTGTAATTGTTCATTAGTCCATGTGACTCGTTGTGTGAACCATTTGTCCTTGTTCATTAGTCCTTGTGACTCATTGTGTGAACCATTTGTCCTTGTTCATTAGTCCTTGTGACTCGTTGTGTTAAACAATTGTACTTGTTTATTACTCCATGTGACGCGTTTTGTGAACCATTTGTCCTTGTTCATTTGTCCTTGTGACTCTTTGTGTGTACCATTTGTCCTTGTTCATGTGTCTATGTGACTTGTTGTGTGTACCATTTGTCCTTGTTCATTAGTTCTTGTGACTCGTTGTGTTAAACAATTGTACTTGTTCATTAGTCCATGAGAGTCGTTGTGTGAACTATTTGACCTTGTTCATTTGTCCTTGTGACTCTTTGTGTGTACCATTTGTCCTTGTTCATGTGTCTATGTGACTTGTTGTGTGTACCATTTGTCCTTGTTCATTAGTTCTTGTGACTCGTTGTGTTAAACAATTGTACTTGTTCATTAGTCCATGAGAGTCGTTGTGTGAACAATTTGTCCTTGTTTATTAGTCCCTGTGGCTCGTTGTGTTGAACAATTGTAATTGTTCATTAGTCCATATGACTCGTTGTGTGAACCATTTGTCCTTGTTCACTAGTGCTTGTAACTCGTTGTGTGAACCATTTATCTTTGTTCATTAGTCCTTGTGACTCGTTGTGTTAAACAATTGTACCTGTCCATTAGTCCATGCGAGTCGTTGTGTGAACCATTTGTCCTTGTTCATTAGTCCTTGTGACTTGTTGTGTGAACCATTTGTCCTTGTTCAGTAGTCCATGTGACTCGTTGTGTGAACTATTTATCCTTGTTCATTAGCCCTTATGACTCGTTGTGTGAACTATTTTTCTTTGTTTATAAGTAAATGTGACTCGTTGTGTGAACCATTTACCCTTGTTCATTAGTCCTTGTGACTCGTTGTGTTAAACAATTGTACTTGTTCTTTAGTCCATGTGACTCGTTGTGTGAACCATTTGTCCTAGTTTATTAGTCCTTATGGCTCGTACTAATCAACAATTGTAATTGTTGATTAGTCCATGTGACTCGTTATGTGAACCATTTGTCCTTGTTTATTAGTTCTTGTGACTCGATGTGTTATACAATTGTACTTGTTCATTAGCCCATCTTAGTCGTTTTGTGAACCAGTTGTCCTAGTTCATTAGTCCTTGTGGCTCGTTGTTTTGAACAATTGTAATTGTTCATTAGTCCATGTGACTCGTTGTGTGAACCATTTGTCCTTGTTCATTAGTCCTTGTGACTCATTGTGTGAACCATTTGTCCTTGTTCATTAGTTCTTGTGACTCGTTGTGTTAAACAATTGTACTTGTTCATTACTCCATGTGATGCGTTGTGTGAACCATTTGTCCTTGTTCATTTGTCCTTGTGATTCTTTGTGTGTACCATTTGTCTTTGTTCATGTGTCTATGTGACTTGTTGTGTGTACCATTTGTCCTTGTTTATTAGTTCTTGTGACTCGTTGTGTTAAACAATTGTACTTGTTCATTAGTCCATGAGAGTCGTTGTGTGAACCATTTGTCCTTGTTTATTAGTCCTTGTGGCTCGTTGTGTTGAACAATTGTAATTGTTCATTAGTCCGTGTGACTCGTTGTGTGAACCATTTGTCCTTGTTCACTAGTCCTTGTAACTCGTTGTGTGAACCATTTATCTTTGTTCATTAGTCCTTGTGACTCTTTGTGTTAAACAATTGTACTTTTTCATTAGTCCATGTGAGTCGTTGTGTGAACCATTTGTCCTTGTTCATTATTCCATGTGACTCGTTGTGTGAACCATTTGTCCTTGTTCATTAGTCCATGTGACTCGTAGTGTGAACCATTTGTCCTTGTTCATTAGTCCATGTGACTCGTTGTGTGAACCATTTGTCCTTGTTCATTAGTCCTTGTGACTCGTGTTAAACAATTGTTCTTGTGCATTAGTCCATGTGACTCGTAGTGTGAACCATTTGTCCTTGTTTATTAGTCTTTGTGACTCGTTGTGTTGAACAATTGTAATTAATCATTAGTAAATGTGACTCGTTATGTGAACCATTTATCTTTGTTCATTAGTCCTTGTGACTCGTTGTGTTAAACAATTGTACTTGTTCATTAGTCCATGTGAGTCGTTGTGTGAACCATTTGTCCTTGTTCATTAGTCCTTGTGACTTGTTGTGTGAACCATTTGTCCTTGTTCAGTAGTCCATGTGACTCGTTGTGTGAACCATTTATCCTTGTTCATTAGCCCTTATGACTCGTTGTGTGAACTATTTTTCCTTGTTTATAAGTAAATGTGACTCGGTGTGTGAACATTTACCCTTGTTCATTAGTCCTTGTGACTCGTTGTGTTAAACAATTGCACTTGTTCTTTAGTCCATGTGACTCCTTGTGTGAACCATTTGTCCTAGTTTATTAGTCCTTATGGCTCGTTGTTTTCAACAATTGTAATTGTTGATCAGTCCATGTGACTCGTTATGTGAACCATTTATCCTTTTTTATTAGTCCTTGTGACTCGATGTGTTATACAATTGTACTTGTTCATTAGCCCATTTAAGTCGTTTTGTGAACCAGTTGTCCTAGTTCATTAGTCCTTGTGGCTCGTTGTTTTGAACAATTGTAATTGTTCATTAGTCCATGTGACTCGTTGTGTGAACCATTTGTCCTTGTTCATTAGTCCTTGTGACTCGTTGTGTTAAACAATTGTACTTGTTTATTACTCCATGTGACGCGTTGTGTGAACCATTTGTCCTTGTTCATTTGTCCTTGTGACTCTTTGTGTGTACCATTTGTCCTTGTTCATGTGTCTATGTGACTTGTTGTGTGTACCATTTGTCCTTGTTCATTAGTTCTTGTGGTTGTGTTAAACAATTGTACTTGTTCATTAGTCCATGAGAGTCGTTGTGTGAACCATTTGTCCTTGTTCATTTGTCCTTGTGACTCTTTGTGTGTACCATTTGTCCTTGTTCATGTGTCTATGTTACTTGTTGTGTGTACCATTTGTCCTTGTTCATTAGTTCTTGTGACACGTTGTGTTAAACAATTGTACATGTTCATTAGTCCATGAGAGTCGTTGTGTGAACCATTTGTCCTTGTTTATTAGTCCCTGTGGCTCGTTGTGTTGAACAATTGTAATTGTTCATTAGTCCATGTGACTCGTTGTGTGAACCATTTGTCCTTGTTCACTAGTCCTTGTAACTCGTTGTGTGAACCATTTATCTTTGTTCATTAGTCCTTGTGACTCGTTGTGTTAAACAATTGTACTTGTTCATTAGTCCATGCGAGTCGTTGTGTGAACCATTTATCCTTGTTCATTAGTCCTTGTGACTTGTTGTGTGAACCATTTATCCTTGTTCAGTAGTCCATGTGACTCGTTGTGTGAACCATTTATCCTTGTTCATTAGCCCTTATGACTCGTTGTGTGAACTATTTTTCCTTGTTTATAAGTAAATGTGACTCGTTGTGTGAACCATTTACCCTTGTTCATTAGTCCTTGTGACTCGTTGTGTTAAACAATTGTACTTGTTCTTTAGTCCATGTGACTCGTTGTATGAACCATTTGTCCTAGTTTATTAGTCCTTATGGCTCGTACTAATCAACAATTTTAATTGTTCATTAGTCCATGTGACTCGTTGTGTGAACCATTTGTCCTTGTTCATTAGTCCTTGTGACTCATTGTGTGAACCATTTGTCCTTGTTCATTAGTTCTTGTGACTCGTTGTGTTAAACAATTGTACTTGTTCATTACTCCATGTGACGCGTTGTGTGAACCATTTGTCCTTGTTCATTTGTCCTTGTGACTCTTTGTGTGTACCATTTGTCCTTGTTCATGTGTCTATGTGACTTGTTGTGTGTACCATTTGTCCTTGTTCATTAGTTCTTGTGACTCGTTGTGTTAAACAATTGTACTTGTTCCTTAGTCCATGAGAGTCGTTGTGTGAACCATTTGTCCTTGTTTATTAGTCCTTGTGGCTTGTTGTGTTGAACAATTGTAATTGTTCATTAGTCCATGTGACTCGTTGTGTGAACCATTTGTCCTTGTTCACTAGTCCTTGTAACTCGTTGTGTGAACCATTTATCTTTGTTCATTAGTCCTTGTGACTCGTTGTGTTAAACAATTGTACTTGTTCATTAGTCCATGTGAGTCGTTGTGTGAACCATTTGTCCTTGTTCATTATTCCATGTGACTCGTTGTGTGAACCATTTGTCCTTGTTCATTAGTCCTTGTGACTCGTTGTGTTAAACAATTGTTCTTGTGCATTAGTCCATGTGACTCGTAGTGTGAACCATTTGTCCTTGTTTATTAGTCTTTGTGACTCGTTGTGTTGAACAATTGTAATTAATCATTAGTAAATGTGACTCGTTATGTGAACCATTTATGTTTGTTCATTAGTCCTTGTGACTCGTTGTGTTAAACAATTTTACTTTTTCATTAGTCCATGTGAGTCGTTGTGTGAACCATTTGTCCTTGTTCATTAGTCCTTGTGACTCGTTGTGTTAAACAATTGTACTTGTTCATTAGTCCATGTGAGTCGTTGTGTGAACCATTTGTCCTTGTTCATTAGTCCTTGTGACTTGTTGTGTGAACCATTTGTCCTTGTTCAGTAGTCCATGTGACTCGTTGTGTGAACCATTTATCCTTGTTCATTAGCCCTTATGACTCGTTGTGTGAACTATTTTTCCTTGTTTATAAGTAAATGTGACTCGTTGTGTGAACCATTTACTCTTGTTCATTAGTCCTTGTGACTCGTTGTGTTAAACAATTGTACTTGTTCTTTAGTCCATGTGACTCGTTGTGTGAACCATTTGTCCTAGTTTATTAGTCCTTATGGCTCGTTGTTTTGAACAATTGTAATTGTTGATTAGTCCATGTGACTCGTTATGTGAACCATTTATCCTTTTTTATTAGTCCTTGTGACTCGATGTGTTATACAATTGTACTTGTTCATTAGCCCATTTAAGTCGTTTTGTGAACCAGTTGTCCTAGTTCATTAGTCCTTGTGGCTCGTTGTTTTGAACAATTGTAATTGTTCATTAGTCCATGTGACTTGTTGTGTGAACCATTTGTCCTTGTTCATTAGTCCTTGTGACTCATTGTGTGAACCATTTGTCCTTGTTCATTAGTCCTTGTGACTCGTTGTGTTTAACAATTGTACTTGTTTATTACTCCATGTGACGCGTTGTGTGAACCATTTCTCCTTGTTCATTTGTCCTTGTGACTCTTTGTGTGTACCATTTGTCCTTGTTCATGTGTCTATGTGACTTGTTGTGTGTACCATTTGTCCTTGTTCATTAGTTCTTGTGGTTGTGTTAAACAATTGTACTTGTTCATCAGTCCATGAGAGTCATTGTGTGAACCATTTGTCCTTGTTCATTTGTCCTTATGACTCTTTGTGTGTACCATTTGTCCTTGTTCATGTGTCTATGTGACTTGTTGTGTGTACCATTTGTCTTTGTTCATTAGTTCTTGTGACTCGTTGTGTTAAACAATTGTACTTGTTCATTAGTCCATAAGAGTCGTTGTGTGAACCATTTGTCCTTGTTTATTAGTCCCTGTGGCTCGTTGTGTTGAACAATTGTAATTGTTCATTTGTCCATGTGACTCGTTGTGTGAACCATTTGTCCTTGTTCACTAGTCCTTGTAACTCGTTGTGTGAACCATTTATCTTTGTTCATTAGTCCTTGTGACTCGTTGTGTTAAACAATTGTACTTGTTCATTAGTCCATGCGAGTCGTTGTGTGAACCATTTGTCCTTGTTCATTAGTCTTTGTGACTTGTTGTCTGAACCATTTGTCCTTGTTCAGTAGTCCATGTGACTCGTTGTGTGAACCATTTATCCTTGTTCATTAGCCCTTATGACTCGTTGTGTGAACTATTTTTCCTTGTTTATAAGTAAATGTGACTCGTTGTGTGAACCATTTACCCTTGTTCATTAGTCCTTGTGACTCGTTGTGTTAAAAAATTGTACTTGTTCTTTAGTTCATGTGACTCATTATATGAACCATTTGTCCTAGTTTATTAGTCCTTATGGCTCGTACTAATCAACAATTGTAATTTTTGATTAGTCCATGTGACTCGTTATGTGAACCATTTGTCCTTGTTTATTAGTCCTTGTGACTCGATGTGTTATACAATTGTACTTGTTCATTAGCCCATCTGAGTCGTTTTGTGAACCAGTTGTCCTAGTTCATTAGTCCTTGTGGCTCGTTGTTTTGAACAATTGTAATTGTTCATTAGTCCATGTGACTCGTTGTGTGAATCATTTGTCCTTGTTCGTTAGTCCTTGTGACTCATTGTGTGAACCATTTGTCCTTGTTCATTAGTTCTTGTGACTCGTTGTGTTAAACAATTGTACTTGTTCATTACTCCATGTGACGCGTTGTGTGAACCATTTGTCCTTGTTCATTTGTCCTTGTGACTCTTTGTGTGTACCATTTGTCCTTGTTCATGTGTCTATGTGACTTGTTCTGTGTACCATTTGTCCTTGTTCATTAGTTCTTGTGACTCGTTGTGTTAAACAATTGTACTTGTTCCTTAGTCCATGAGAGTCGTTGTGTGAACCATTTGTCCTTGTTTATTAGCCCTTGTGGCTCGTTGTGTTGAACAATTGTAATTGTTCATTAGTCCATGTGACTCGTTGTGTGAACCATTTGTCCTTGTTCACTAGTCCTTGTAACTCGTTGTGTGAACCATTTATCTTTGTTCATTAGTCCTTATGACTCGTTGTGTTAAACAATTGTACTTGTTCATTAGTCCATGTGAGTCGTTGTGTGAACCATTTGTCCTTGTTCATTATTCCATGTGACTCGTTGTGTGAACCATTTGTCCTTGTTCATTAGTCCTTGTGACTCGTTGTGTTAAACAATTGTTCTTGTGCATTAGTCCATGTGACTCGTAGTGTGAACCATTTGTCCTTGTTTATTAGTCTTTGTGACTCGTTGTGTTGAACAATTGTAATTAATCATTAGTAAATATGACTCGTTATGTGAACCATTTATCTATGTTCATTAGTCCTTGTGACTCGTTGTGTTAAACAATTGTACTTTTTCATTAGTCCATGTGAGTCGTTGTGTGAACCATTTGTCCTTGTTCATTAGTCCTTGTGACTTGTTGTGTGAACCATTTGTCCTTGTTCAGTAGTCCATGTGACTCGTTGTGTGAACCATTTATCCTTGTTCATTAGCCCTTATGACTCTTTGTGTGAACTATTTTTCCTTGTTTATAAGTAAATGTGACTCGTTGTGTGAACCATTTACCCTTGTTCATTAGTCCTTGTGACTCGTTGTGTTAAACAATTGTACTTGTTCTTTAGTCCATGTGACTCGTTGTGTGAACCATTTGTCCTAGTTTATTAGTCCTTATGGCTCGTTGTTTTGAACAATTGTAATTGTTGATTAGTCCATGTGACTCGTTATGTGAACCATTTGTCCTTGTTTATTAGTCCTTGTGACTCGATGTGTTATACAATTGTACTTGTTCATTAGCCCATTTGAGTCATTTTGTGAACCAGTTGTCCTAGTTCATTAGTCCTTGTGGCTCGTTGTTTTGAACAATTGTAATTGTTCATTAGACCATGTGACTCGTTGTGTGAACCATTTGTCCTTGTTCATTAGTCCTTGTGACTCATTGTGTGAACCATTTGTCCTTGTTCATTAGTCCTTGTGACTCGTTGTGTTAAACAATTGTACTTGTTCATTACTCCATGTGATGCGTTGTGTGAACCATTTGTCCTTGTTCATTTGTCCTTGTGACTCTTTGTGTGTACCAATTGTCCTTGTCCATTTGTCTATGTGACTTGTTGTGTGTACCATTTGTCCTTGTTCATTAGTTCTTGTGACTCGTTGTGTTAAACAATTGTACTTGTTCATTAGTCCATGAGAGTCGTTGTGTGAACCATTTGTCCTTGTTTATTAGTCCCTGTGGCTCGTTGTGTTGAACAATTGTAATTGTTCATTAGTCCAAGTGACACGTTGTGTGAACCGTTTGTCCTTATTCACAAGTCCTTGTAGCTCGTTGTGTAAACCATTTAACTTTGTTCATTAGTCCTTGTGACTCGTTGTGTTAAACAGTTGTACTTGTTCATCAGTCCTTGTGAGTCGTTGTGTGAACCATTTGTCCTTGTTCATTAGTCCTTGTGACTTGTTGTGTGAACCATTTGTCCTTGTTCAGTAGTCCATGTGACTCGTTGTGTGAACCATTTATCCTTGTTCATTAGCCCTTATGACTCGTTGTGTGAACTATTTTTCCTTGTTTATAAGTAAATGTGACTCGTTGTGTGAACCATTTACCCTTGTTCATTAGTCCTTGTGACTCGTTGTGTTAAACAATTGTCCTTGTTCTTTAGTCCATGTGACTCATTGTGTGAACCATTTGTCCTAGTTTATTAGTCCTTATGGCTCGTTGTTTTAAACAATTGTAATTGTTGATTAGTCCATGTGACTCGTTATGTGAACCATTTGTCCTTGTTTATTAGTCCTTGTGACTCGATGCGTTATACAATTGTACTTGTTCATTAGCCCATCTGAGTAGTTTTGTGAACCAGTTGTCCTAGTTCATTAGTCCTTGTGGCTCGTTGTTTTGAACAATTGTAATTGTTCATTAGTCCATGTGACTCGTTGTGTGAACCATTTGTCCTTGTTCATTAGTCCTTGTGACTCATTGTGTGAACCATTTGTCCTTGTTCATTAGTCCTTGTGACTCGTTGTGTTAAATAATTGTACTTGTTCATTACTCCATGTGACGCGTTGTGTGAACCATTTGTCCTTGTTCATTTGACCTTGTGACTCTTTGTGTGTATCATTTGTCCTTGTTTATGTGTCTATGTGACTTGTTGTGTGTACCATTTGTCCTTGTTCATTAGTTCTTGTGACTCGTTCTGTTAAACAATTGTACTTGTTCATTAGTCCATGAGAGTCGTTGTGTGAACCATTTGTCCTTGTTTACTAGTCCCTGTGGCTCGTTGTGTTGAATAATTGTAATTGTTCATTAGTCCATGTGACTCGTTGTGTGAACCATTTGTCCTTGTTCACTAGTCCTTGTAACTCGTTGTGTGAACCATTTATCTTTGTTCATTAGTCCTTGTGACTCGTTGTGTTAAACAATTGTACTTGTTCATTAGTCCATGCGAGTCGTTGTGTGAACCATTTGTCCTTGTTCATTAGTCTTTGTGACTTGTTGTCTGAACCATTTGTCCTTGTTCAGTAGTCCATGTGACTCGTTGTGTGAACCATTTATCCTTGTTCATTAGCCCTTATGACTCGTTGTGTGAACTATTTTTCCTTGTTTATAAGTAAATGTGACTCGTTGTGTGAACCATTTACCCTTGTTCATTAGTCCTTGTGACTCGTTGTGTTAAACAATTGTACTTGTTCTTTAGTTCATGTGACTCGTTGTATGAACCATTTGTCCTAGTTTATTAGTCCTTATGGCTCGTACTAATCAACAATTGTAATTTTTGATTAGTCCATGTGACTCGTTATGTGAACCATTTGTCCTTGTTTATTAGTCCTTGTGACTCGATGTGTTATACAATTGTACTTGTTCATTAGCCCATCTGAGTCGTTTTGTGAACCAGTTGTCCTAGTTCATTAGTCCTTGTGGCTCGTTGTTTTGAACAATTGTAATTGTTCATTAGTCCATGTGACTCGTTATGTGAATCATTTGTCCTTGTTCGTTAGTCCTTGTGACTCATTGTGTGAACCATTTGTCCTTGTTCATTAGTTCTTGTGACTCGTTGTGTTAAACAATTGTACTTGTTCATTACTCCATGTGACGCGTTGTGTGAACCATTTGTCCTTGTTCATTTGTCCTTGTGACTCTTTGTGTGTACCATTTGTCCTTGTTCATGTGTCTATGTGACTTGTTGTGTGTACCATTTGTCCTTGTTCATTAGTTCTTGTGACTCGTTGTGTTAAACAATTGTACTTGTTCCTTAGTCCATGAGAGTCGTTGTGTGAACCATTTGTCCTTGTTTATTAGCCCTTGTGGCTCGTTGTGTTGAACAATTGTAATTGTTCATTAGTCCATGTGACTCGTTGTGTGAACCATTTGTCCTTGTTCACTAGTCCTTGTAACTCGTTGTGTGAACCATTTATCTTTGTTCATTAGTCCTTATGACTCGTTGTGTTAAACAATTGTACTTGTTCATTAGTCCATGTGAGTCGTTGTGTGAACCATTTGTCCTTGTTCATTATTCCATGTGACTCGTTGTGTGAACCATTTGTCCTTGTTCATTAGTCCTTGTGACTCGTTGTGTTAAACAATTGTTCTTGTGCATTAGTCCATGTGACTCGTAGTGTGAACCATTTGTCCTTGTTTATTAGTCTTTGTGACTCGTTGTGTTGAACAATTGTAATTAATCATTAGTAAATATGACTCGTTATGTGAACCATTTATCTATGTTCATTAGTCCTTGTGACTCGTTGTGTTAAACAATTGTACTTTTTCATTAGTCCATGTGAGTCGTTGTGTGAACCATTTGTCCTTGTTCATTAGTCCTTGTGACTTGTTGTGTGAACCATTTGTCCTTGTTCAGTAGTCCATGTGACTCGTTGTGTGAACCATTTATCCTTGTTCATTAGCCCTTATGACTCTTTGTGTGAACTATTTTTCCTTGTTTATAAGTAAATGTGACTCGTTGTGTGAACCATTTACCCTTGTTCATTAGTCCTTGTGACTCGTTGTGTTAAACAATTGTACTTGTTCTTTAGTCCATGTGACTCGTTGTGTGAACCATTTGTCCTAGTTTATTAGTCCTTATGGCTCGTTGTTTTGAACAATTGTAATTGTTGATTAGTCCATGTGACTCGTTATGTGAACCATTTGTCCTTGTTTATTAGTCCTTGTGACTCGATGTGTTATACAATTGTACTTGTTCATTAGCCCATTTGAGTCATTTTGTGAACCAGTTGTCCTAGTTCATTAGTCCTTGTGGCTCGTTGTTTTGAACAATTGTAATTGTTCATTAGACCATGTGACTCGTTGTGTGAACCATTTGTCCTTGTTCATTAGTCCTTGTGACTCATTGTGTGAACCATTTGTCCTTGTTCATTAGTCCTTGTGACTCGTTGTGTTAAACAATTGTACTTGTTCATTACTCCATGTGATGCGTTGTGTGAACCATTTGTCCTTGTTCATTTGTCCTTGTGACTCTTTGTGTGTACCAATTGTCCTTGTCCATTTGTCTATGTGACTTGTTGTGTGTACCATTTGTCCTTGTTCATTAGTTCTTGTGACTCGTTGTGTTAAACAATTGTACTTGTTCATTAGTCCATGAGAGTCGTTGTGTGAACCATTTGTCCTTGTTTATTAGTCCCTGTGGCTCGTTGTGTTGAACAATTGTAATTGTTCATTAGTCCAAGTGACACGTTGTGTGAACCGTTTGTCCTTATTCACAAGTCCTTGTAGCTCGTTGTGTAAACCATTTAACTTTGTTCATTAGTCCTTGTGACTCGTTGTGTTAAACAGTTGTACTTGTTCATCAGTCCTTGTGAGTCGTTGTGTGAACCATTTGTCCTTGTTCATTATTCCTTGTGACTTGTTGTGTGAACCATTTGTCCTTGTTCAGTAGTCCATGTGACTCGTTGTGTGAACCATTTATCCTTGTTCATTAGCCCTTATGACTCGTTGTGTGAACTATTTTTCCTTGTTTATAAGTAAATGTGACTCGTTGTGTGAACCATTTACCCTTGTTCATTAGTCCTTGTGACTCGTTGTGTTAAACAATTGTCCTTGTTCTTTAGTCCATGTGACTCATTGTGTGAACCATTTGTCCTAGTTTATTAGTCCTTATGGCTCGTTGTTTTAAACAATTGTAATTGTTGATTAGTCCATGTGACTCGTTATGTGAACCATTTGTCCTTGTTTATTAGTCCTTGTGACTCGATGCGTTATACAATTGTACTTGTTCATTAGCCCATCTGAGTAGTTTTGTGAACCAGTTGTCCTAGTTCATTAGTCCTTGTGGCTCGTTGTTTTGAACAATTGTAATTGTTCATTAGTCCATGTGACTCGTTGTGTGAACCATTTGTCCTTGTTCATTAGTCCTTGTGACTCATTGTGTGAACCATTTGTCCTTGTTCATTAGTCCTTGTGACTCGTTGTGTTAAATAATTGTACTTGTTCATTACTCCATGTGACGCGTTGTGTGAACCATTTGTCCTTGTTCATTTGACCTTGTGACTCTTTGTGTGTATCATTTGTCCTTGTTTATGTGTCTATGTGACTGGTTGTGTGTACCATTTGTCCTTGTTCATTAGTTCTTGTGACTCGTTCTGTTAAACAATTGTACTTGTTCATTAGTCCATGAGAGTCGTTGTATGAACCATTTGTCCTTGTTTACTAGTCCCTGTGGCTCGTTGTGTTGAACAATTGTAATTGTTCATTAGTCCATGTGACTCGTTGTGTGAACCATTTGTCCTTGTTCACTAGTCCTTGTAACTCGTTGTGTGAACCATTTATCTTTGTTCATTAGTCCTTGTGACTCGTTGTGTTAAACAATTGTACTTGTTCATTAGTCCATGCGAGTCGTTGTGTGAACCATTTGTCCTTGTTCATTAGTCTTTGTGACTTGTTGTCTGAACCATTTGTCCTTGTTCAGTAGTCCATGTGACTCGTTGTGTGAACCATTTATCCTTGTTCATTAGCCCTTATGACTCGTTGTGTGAACTATTTTTCCTTGTTTATAAGTAAATGTGACTCGTTGTGTGAACCATTTACCCTTGTTCATTAGTCCTTGTGACTCGTTGTGTTAAACAATTGTACTTGTTCTTTAGTTCATGTGACTCGTTGTATGAACCATTTGTCCTAGTTTATTAGTCCTTATGGCTCGTACTAATCAACAATTGTAATTTTTGATTAGTCCATGTGACTCGTTATGTGAACCATTTGTCCTTGTTTATTAGTCCTTGTGACTCGATGTGTTATACAATTGTACTTGTTCATTAGCCCATCTGAGTCGTTTTGTGAACCAGTTGTCCTAGTTGATTAGTCCTTGTGGCTCGTTGTTTTGAACAATTGTAATTGTTCATTAGTCCATGTGACTCGTTGTGTGAATCATTTGTCCTTGTTCGTTAGTCCTTGTGACTCATTGTGTGAACCATTTGTCCTTGTTCATTAGTTCTTGTGACTCGTTGTGTTAAACAATTGTACTTGTTCATTACTCCATGTGACGCGTTGTGTGAACCATTTGTCCTTGTTCATTTGTCCTTGTGACTCTTTGTGTGTACCATTTGTCCTTGTTCATGTGTCTATGTGACTTGTTGTGTGTACCATTTGTCCTTGTTCATTAGTTCTTGTGACTCGTTGTGTTAAACAATTGTACTTGTTCCTTAGTCCATGAGAGTCGTTGTGTGAACCATTTGTCCTTGTTTATTAGCCCTTGTGGCTCGTTGTGTTGAACAATTGTAATTGTTCATTAGTCCATGTGACTCGTTGTGTGAACCATTTGTCCTTGTTCACTAGTCCTTGTAACTCGTTGTGTGAACCATTTATCTTTGTTCATTAGTCCTTATGACTCGTTGTGTTAAACAATTGTACTTGTTCATTAGTCCATGTGAGTCGTTGTGTGAACCATTTGTCCTTGTTCATTATTCCATGTGACTCGTTGTGTGAACCATTTGTCCTTGTTCATTAGTCCTTGTGACTCGTTGTGTTAAACAATTGTTCTTGTGCATTAGTCCATGTGACTCGTAGTGTGAACCATTTGTCCTTGTTTATTAGTCTTTGTGACTCGTTGTGTTGAACAATTGTAATTAATCATTAGTAAATATGACTCGTTATGTGAACCATTTATCTTTGTTCATTAGTCCTTGTGACTCGTTGTGTTAAACAATTGTACTTTTTCATTAGTCCATGTGAGTCGTTGTGTGAACCATTTGTCCTTGTTCATTAGTCCTTGTGACTTGTTGTGTGAACCATTTGTCCTTGTTCAGTAGTCCATGTGACTCGTTGTGTGAACCATTTATCCTTGTTCATTAGCCCTTATGACTCTTTGTGTGAACTATTTTTCCTTGTTTATAAGTAAATGTGACTCGTTGTGTGAACCATTTACCCTTGTTCATTAGTCCTTGTGACTCGTTGTGTTAAACAATTGTACTTGTTCTTTAGTCCATGTGACTCGTTGTGTGAACCATTTGTCCTAGTTTATTAGTCCTTATGGCTCGTTGTTTTGAACAATTGTAATTGTTGATTAGTCCATGTGACTCGTTATGTGAACCATTTGTCCTTGTTTATTAGTCCTTGTGACTCGATGTGTTATACAATTGTACTTGTTCATTAGCCCATTTGAGTCATTTTGTGAACCAGTTGTCCTAGTTCATTAGTCCTTGTGGCTCGTTGTTTTGAACAATTGTAATTGTTCATTAGACCATGTGACTCGTTGTGTGAACCATTTGTCCTTGTTCATTAGTCCTTGTGACTCATTGTGTGAACCATTTGTCCTTGTTCATTAGTCCTTGTGACTCGTTGTGTTAAACAATTGCACTTGTTCATTACTCCATGTGACGCGTTGTGTGAACCATTTGTCCTTGTTCATTTGTCCTTGTGACTCTTTGTGTGTACCAATTGTCCTTGTCCATTTGTCTATGTGACTTGTTGTGTGTACCATTTGTCCTTGTTCATTAGTTCTTGTGACTCGTTGTGTTAAACAATTGTACTTGTTCATTAGTCCATGAGAGTCGTTGTGTGAACCATTTGTCCTTGTTTATTAGTCCCTGTGGCTCGTTGTGTTGAACAATTGTAATTGTTCATTAGTCCAAGTGACACGTTGTGTGAACCGTTTGTCCTTATTCACAAGTCCTTGTAGCTCGTTGTGTAAACCATTTAACTTTGTTCATTAGTCCTTGTGACTCGTTGTGTTAAACAGTTGTACTTGTTCATCAGTCCTTGTGAGTCGTTGTGTGAACCATTTGTCCTTGTTCATTAGTCCTTGTGACTTGTTGTGTGAACCATTTGTCCTTGTTCAGTAGTCCATGTGACTCGTTGTGTGAACCATTTATCCTTGTTCATTAGCCCTTATGACTCGTTGTGTGAACTATTTTTCCTTGTTTATAAGTAAATGTGACTCGTTGTGTGAACCATTTACCCTTGTTCATTAGTCCTTGTGACTCGTTGTGTTAAACAATTGTCCTTGTTCTTTAGTCCATGTGACTCATTGTGTGAACCATTTGTCCTAGTTTATTAGTCCTTATGGCTCGTTGTTTTGAACAATTGTAATTGTTGATTAGTCCATGTGACTCGTTATGTGAACCATTTGTCCTTGTTTATTAGTCCTTGTGACTCGATGCGTTATACAATTGTACTTGTTCATTAGCCCATCTGAGTAGTTTTGTGAACCAGTTGTCCTAGTTCATTAGTCCTTGTGGCTCGTTGTTTTGAACAATTGTAATTGTTTATTAGTCCATGTGACTCGTTGTGTGAACCATTTGTCCTTGTGACTCATTGTGTGAACCATTTGTCCTTGTTCATTAGTCCTTGTGACTCGTTGTGTTAAATAATTGTACTTGTTCATTACTCCATGTGACGCGTTGTGTGAACCATTTGTCCTTGTTCATTTGTCCTTGTGACTCTTTGTGTGTATCATTTGTCCTTGTTTATGTGTCTATGTGACTTGTTGTGTGTACCATTTGTCCTTGTTCATTAGTTCTTGTGACTCGTTCTGTTAAACAATTGTACTTGATCATTAGTCCATGAGAGTCGTTGTGTGAACCATTTGTCCATGTTTACTAGTCCCTGTGGCTCGTTGTGTTGAATAATTGTAATTGTTCATTAGTCCATGTGACTCGTTGTGTGAACCATTTGTCCTTGTTCACTAGTCCTTGTAACTCGTTGTGTGAACCATTTATCTTTGTTCATTAGTCCTTGTGACTCGTTGTGTTAAAAAATTGTACTTGTTCATTAGTCCATGTGGGTCGTTGTGTGAACAATTTGTCCTTGTTCATTAGTCCTTGTGACTTGTTGTGTGAACCATTTGTCCTTGTTCAGTAGTCCATGTGACTCGTTGTGTGAACCATTTATCCTTGTTCATTAGCCCTTATGACTCGTTGTGTGAACTATTTTTCCTTGTTTATAAGAAAATGTGACTCGTTGTGTGAACCATTTACCCTTGTTCATTAGTCCTTGTGACTCGTTTTGTTAAACAATTGTACTTGTTCTTTAGTCCATGTGACTCGTTGTGTGAACCATTTGTAATAGTTTATTAGTCCTTATGGCTCGTTGATTTGAACAATTGTAATTGTTGATTAGTCCATGTGACTCGTTATGTGAACCATTTGTCCTTAATTATTAGTCCTTGTGACTCGATGTGTTATACAATTGTACTTGTTCATTAGCCCATCTGAGTCGTTTTGTGAACCAGTTGTCCTAGTTCATTAGTCCTTGTGGCTCGTGATTTTGAACAATTGTAATTGTTCATTAGTCCATGTGACTCGTTGTGTGAACCATTTGTCCTTGTTCATTAGTCCTTGTGACTCATTGTGTGAACCATTTGTCCTTGTTCATTAGTCCTTGTGACTCGTTGTGTTAAATAATTGTACTTGTTCATTACTCCATGTGACGCGTTGTGCGAACCATTTGTCCTTGTTCATTTGACCTTGTGACTCTTTGTGTGTATCATTTGTCCTTGTTTATGTGTCTATGTGACTGGTTGTGTGTACCATTTGTCCTTGTTCATTAGTTCTTGTGACTCGTTCTGTTAAACAATTGTACTTGTTCATTAGTCCATGAGAGTCGTTGTGTGAACCATTTGTCCTTGTTTACTAGTCCCTGTGGCTCGTTGTGTTGAACAATTGTAATTGTTCATTAGTCCATGTGACTCGTTGTGTGAACCATTTGTCCTTGTTCACTAGTCCTTGTAACTCGTTGTGTGAACCATTTATCTTTGTTCATTAGTCCTTGTGACTCGTTGTGTTAAACAATTGTACTTGTTCATTAGTCCATGCGAGTCGTTGTGTGAACCATTTGTCCTTGTTCATTAGTCTTTGTGACTTGTTGTCTGAACCATTTGTCCTTGTTCAGTAGTCCATGTGACTCGTTGTGTGAACCATTTATCCTTGTTCATTAGCCCTTATGACTCGTTGTGTGAACTATTTTTCCTTGTTTATAAGTAAATGTGACTCGTTGTGTGAACCATTTACCCTTGTTCATTAGTCCTTGTGACTCGTTGTGTTAAACAATTGTACTTGTTCTTTAGTTCATGTGACTCGTTGTATGAACCATTTGTCCTAGTTTATTAGTCCTTATGGCTCGTACTAATCAACAATTGTAATTTTTGATTAGTCCATGTGACTCGTTATGTGAACCATTTGTCCTTGTTTATTAGTCCTTGTGACTCGATGTGTTATACAATTGTACTTGTTCATTAGCCCATCTGAGTCGTTTTGTGAACCAGTTGTCCTAGTTCATTAGTCCTTGTGGCTCGTTGTTTTGAACAATTGTAATTGTTCATTAGTCCATGTGACTCGTTGTGTGAATCATTTGTCCTTGTTCGTTAGTCCTTGTGACTCATTGTGTGAACCATTTGTCCTTGTTCATTAGTTCTTGTGACTCGTTGTGTTAAACAATTGTACTTGTTCATTACTCCATGTGACGCGTTGTGTGAACCATTTGTCCTTGTTCATTTGTCCTTGTGACTCTTTGTGTGTACCATTTGTCCTTGTTCATGTGTCTATGTGACTTGTTGTGTGTACCATTTGTCCTTGTTCATTAGTTCTTGTGACTCGTTGTGTTAAACAATTGTACTTGTTCCTTAGTCCATGAGAGTCGTTGTGTGAACCATTTGTCCTTGTTTATTAGCCCTTGTGGCTCGTTGTGTTGAACAATTGTAATTGTTCATTAGTCCATGTGACTCGTTGTGTGAACCATTTGTCCTTGTTCACTAGTCCTTGTAACTCGTTGTGTGAACCATTTATCTTTGTTCATTAGTCCTTATGACTCGTTGTGTTAAACAATTGTACTTGTTCATTAGTCCATGTGAGTCGTTGTGTGAACCATTTGTCCTTGTTCATTATTCCATGTGACTCGTTGTGTGAACCATTTGTCCTTGTTCATTAGTCCTTGTGACTCGTTGTGTTAAACAATTGTTCTTGTGCATTAGTCCATGTGACTCGTAGTGTGAACCATTTGTCCTTGTTTATTAGTCTTTGTGACTCGTTGTGTTGAACAATTGTAATTAATCATTAGTAAATATGACTCGTTATGTGAACCATTTATCTTTGTTCATTAGTCCTTGTGACTCGTTGTGTTAAACAATTGTACTTTTTCATTAGTCCATGTGAGTCGTTGTGTGAACCATTTGTCCTTGTTCATTAGTCCTTGTGACTTGTTGTGTGAACCATTTGTCATTGTTCAGTAGTCCATGTGACTCGTTGTGTGAACCATTTATCCTTGTTCATTAGCCCTTATGACTCTTTGTGTGAACTATTTTTCCTTGTTTATAAGTAAATGTGACTCGTTGTGTGAACCATTTACCCTTGTTCATTAGTCCTTGTGACTCGTTGTGTTAAACAATTGTACTTGTTCTTTAGTCCATGTGACTCGTTGTGTGAACCATTTGTCCTAGTTTATTAGTCCTTATGGCTCGTTGTTTTGAACAATTGTAATTGTTGATTAGTCCATGTGACTCGTTATGTGAACCATTTGTCCTTGTTTATTAGTCCTTGTGACTCGATGTGTTATACAATTGTACTTGTTCATTAGCCCATTTGAGTCATTTTGTGAACCAGTTGTCCTAGTTCATTAGTCCTTGTGGCTCGTTGTTTTGAACAATTGTAATTGTTCATTAGACCATGTGACTCGTTGTGTGAACCATTTGTCCTTGTTCATTAGTCCTTGTGACTCATTGTGTGAACCATTTGTCCTTGTTCATTAGTCCTTGTGACTCGTTGTGTTAAACAATTGTACTTGTTCATTACTCCATGTGACGCGTTGTGTGAACCATTTGTCCTTGTTCATTTGTCCTTGTGACTCTTTGTGTGTACCAATTGTCCTTGTCCATTTGTCTATGTGACTTGTTGTGTGTACCATTTGTCCTTGTTCATTAGTTCTTGTGACTCGTTGTGTTAAACAATTGTACTTGTTCATTAGTCAATGAGAGTCGTTGTGTGAACCATTTGTCCTTGTTTATTAGTCCCTGTGGCTCGTTGTGTTGAACAATTGTAATTGTTCATTAGTCCAAGTGACACGTTGTGTGAACCGTTTGTCCTTATTCACAAGTCCTTGTAGCTCGTTGTGTAAACCATTTAACTTTGTTGATTAGTCCTTGTGACTCGTTGTGTTAAACAGTTGTACTTGTTCATCAGTCCTTGTGAGTCGTTGTGTGAACCATTTGTCCTTGTTCATTAGTCCTTGTGACTTGTTGTGTGAACCATTTGTCCTTGTTCAGTAGTCCATGTGACTCGTTGTGTGAACCATTTATCCTTGTTCATTAGCCCTTATGACTCGTTGTGTGAACTATTTTTCCTTGTTTATAAGTAAATGTGACTCGTTGTGTGAACCATTTACCCTTGTTCATTAGTCCTTGTGACTCGTTGTGTTAAACAATTGTCCTTGTTCTTTAGTCCATGTGACTCATTGTGTGAACCATTTGTCCTAGTTTATTAGTCCTTATGGCTCGTTGTTTTGAACAATTGTAATTGTTGATTAGTCCATGTGACTCGTTATGTGAACCATTTGTCCTTGTTTATTAGTCCTTGTGACTCGATGCGTTATACAATTGTACTTGTTCATTAGCCCATCTGAGTAGTTTTGTGAACCAGTTGTCCTAGTTCATTAGTCCTTGTGGCTCGTTGTTTTGAACAATTGTAATTGTTCATTAGTCCATGTGACTCGTTGTGTGAACCATTTGTCCTTGTGACTCATTGTGTGAACCATTTGTCCTTGTTCATTAGTCCTTGTGACTCGTTGTGTTAAATAATTGTACTTGTTCATTACTCCATGTGACGCGTTGTGTGAACCATTTGTCCTTGTTCATTTGTCCTTGTGACTCTTTGTGTGTATCATTTGTCCTTGTTTATGTGTCTATGTGACTTGTTGTGTGTACCATTTGTCCTTGTTCATTAGTTCTTGTGACTCGTTCTGTTAAACAATTGTACTTGTTCATTAGTCCATGAGAGTCGTTGTGTGAACCATTTGTCCTTGTTTACTAGTCCCTGTGGCTCGTTGTGTTGAATAATTGTAATTGTTCATTAGTCCATGTGACTCGTTGTGTGAACCATTTGTCCTTGTTCACTAGTCCTTGTAACTCGTTGTGTGAACCATTTATCTTTGTTCATTAGTCCTTGTGACTCGTTGTGTTAAAAAATTGTACTTGTTCATTACTCCATGTGGGTCGTTGTGTGAACCATTTGTCCTTGTTCATTAGTCCTTGTGACTTGTTGTGTGAACCATTTGTCCTTGTTCAGTAGTCCATGTGACTCGTTGTGTGAACCATTTATCCTTGTTCATTAGCCCTTATGACTCGTTGTGTGAACTATTTTTCCTTGTTTATAATAAAATGTGACTCGTTGTGTGAACCATTTACCCTTGTTCATTAGTCCTTGTGACTCGTTTTGTTAAACAATTGTACTTGTTCTTTAGTCCATGTGACTCGTTGTGTGAACCATTTGTAATAGTTTATTAGTCCTTATGGCTCGTTGATTTGAACAATTGTAATTGTTGATTAGTCCATGTGACTCGTTATGTGAACCATTTGTCCTTAATTATTAGTCCTTGTGACTCGATGTGTTATACAATTGTACTTGTTCATTAGCCCATCTGAGTCGTTTTGTGAACCAGTTGTCCTAGTTCATTAGTCCTTGTGGCTCGTGATTTTGAACAATTGTAATTGTTCATTAGTCCATGTGGCTCGTTGTGTGAACCATTTGTCCTTGTTCATTAGTCCTTGTGACTCATTGTGTGAACCATTTGTCCTTGTTCATTAGTCCTAGTGACTCGTTGTGTTAAACATTTGTACTTGTTCATTACTCCATGTGACGCGTTGTGTGAAACATTTGTCCTTGTTCATTTGTCCTCGTGACTCTTTGTGTGTACCATTTGTCCTTGTTCATGTGTCTATGTGACTTGTTGTGTGTTCCATTTGTCCTTGTTCATTAGTTCTTGTGACTCGTTCTGTTAAACAATTGTACTTGTTCATTAGTCCATGAGAGTCGTTGTGTGAACCATTTGTCCTTGTTTATTAGTCCCTGAGGCTCGTTGTGTTGAATAATTGTAATTTTTCATTAGTCCATGTAACTCGTTGTGTGAACCATTTGTCCTTGTTCACTAGTCCTTGTAACTCGTTGTGTGAACCATTTGTCCTTGTTCATTAGTCCTTGTGACTCGTTGTGTTAAACAATTGTTCTTGTGCATTAGTCCATGTGACTCTTAGTGTGAACCATTTGTCCTTGTTTATTAGTCTTTGTGACTCGTTGTGTTGAACAATTGTAATTAATCATTAGTAAATGTGACTCGTTATGTGAACCATTTATCTTTGTTCATTAGTCCTTGTGACTCGTTGTGTTAAACAATTGTACTTGTTCATTAGTCCATATGAGTCGTTGTGTGAACCATTTGTCCTTGTTCATTAGTCCTTGTGACTCGTTGTGTGAACCATTTGTCCTTGTTCAGTTGTCCATGTGACTCATTGTGTGAACCATTTATCCTTGTTCATTAGCCCTTATGACTCGTTGTGTGAACTATTTGTCCTTGTTTATAAGTAAATGTGACACGTTGTGTGAACCATTTACCCTTGTTCATTAATCCTTGTGACTCGTTGTGTTAAACAATTGTACTTGTTCTTTAGTCCATGTGACTCGTTGTGTGAACCATTTGTCCTTGTTTATTAGTCCTTGTGGCTCGTTGTTTTGAAAAATTGTAATTGTTGATTAGTCCATGTGACTCGTTATGTGAACCATTTGTCCCTTGTTCATTAGTCCTTGTGACTCGATGTGTTAAACAATTGTGCTTGTTTATTAGCCCATCTGAGTCGTTTTGTGAACCAAAGGATTGTCCTTGTTCATAAGTCCTTGTGACTCGTTGTGTGAACCAATTGTACTTGTTCATTAGTTCATGTGACTCGTTGTGTGAACCATTTGTCCTTGTTCATTAGTCCTTGTGACTCATTGTGTGAACCATTTGTCCTTGTTCATTAGTCCTTGTGACGAGTTGTGTTAAACAATTGTACTTGCTCATTACTCCATCTGACGCGTTGTGTTGACCATTTGTCCTTGTTCATTTGTCCTTGTGACTCTTTGTGTGTACCATTTGTCCTTGTTCATGTGTCTATGTGACTCGTTGTGTGTACCATTTGTCCTTGTTCCTTAGTTCTTGTGAGTCGTTGTGTTAAACAATTGTACTTGTTCATTAGTCCATGAGAGTCGTTGCGTGAACCATTTGTCCTTGTTTATTAGTCCCTGTGGCTCATTGTGTTGAACAATTGTAATTGTTCATTAGTCCATGTGACTCGTTGTGTGAACCATTTGTCCTTGTTCACTAGTCCTTGTAACTTGTTGTGTGAACCATTTGTCCTTGTTCATTAGTCCTTGTGACTCGTTGTGTTAAACAATTGTTCTTGTGCATTAGTCCATGTGACTCGTAGTGTGAACCATTTGTCCTTGTTTATTAGTCCCTGTGGCTCGTTGTGTTGAACAATTGTAATTGTTCATTAGTCCATGTGACTCGTTGTGTGAACCATTTGTCCTTGTTCACTAGTCCTTGTAACTCATTGTGTGAACCATTTGTCCTTGTTCATTAGTCCTTGTGACTCGTTGTGTTAAACAATTGTTCTTGTGCATTAGTCCATGTGACTCGTAGTGTGAACCATTTGTCCTTGTTTATTAGTCTTTTTGACTCGTTGTGTTGAACAATTGTAATTAATCATTAGTAAATGTGACTCGTTATGTGAACCATTTATCTTTGTTCATTAGTCCTTGTGACTCGTTGTGTTAAACAATTGTACTTGTTCATTAGTCCATATGAGTCGTTGTGTGAACCATTTGTCCTTGTTCATTAGTCCTTGTGACTCGTTGTGTGAACCATTTGTCCTTGTTCGGTAGTCCATATGACTCGTTGTGTGAACCATTTATCCTTGTTCATTAGCCCTTATGACTCGTTGTGTGAACTATTTGTCCTTGTTTATAAGTAAATGTGACTCGTTGTGTGAACCATTTACCCTTGTTCATTAATCCTTGTGACTCGTTGTGTTAAACAATTGTACTTGTTCTTTAGTCCATGTGACTCGTTGTGTGAACCATTTGTCCTTGTTTATTAGTCCTTGTGGCTCGTTGTTTTGAAAAATTGTAATTGTTGATTAGTCCATGTGACTCGTTATGTGAACCATTTGTCCCTTGTTCATTAGTCCTTGTGACTCGATGTGTTAAACAATTGTGCTTGTTTATTAGCCCATCTGAGTCGTTTTGTGAACCAGTTGTCCTTGTTCATAAGTCCTTGTGACTCGTTATGTGAACCAATTGTACTTGTTCATTAGTTCATGTGACTCGTTGTGTGAACCATTTGTCCTTGTTCATTAGTCCTTGTGACTCATTGTGTGAAACATTTGTCCTTGTTCATTAGTCCTTGTGACGAGTTGTGTTAAACAATTGTACTTGTTTATTACTCCATCTGACGCGTTGTGTTGACCATTTGTCCTTGTTCATTTGTCCTTGTGACTCTTTGTGTGTACCATTTGTCCTTGTTCATGTGTCTATGTGACTCGTTGTGTGTACCATTTGTCCTTGTTCATTAGTTCTTGTGAGTCGTTGTGTTAAACAATTGTACTTGTTCATTAGTCCATGAGAGTCGTTGCGTGAACCATTTGTCCTTGTTTATTAGTCCCTGTGGCTCATTGTGTTGAACAATTGTAATTGTTCATTAGTCCATGTGACTCGTTGTGTGAACCATTTGTCCTTGTTCACTAGTCCTTGTAACTTGTTGTGTGAACCATTTGTCCTTGTTCATTAGTCCTTGTGACTCGTTGTGTTAAACAATTGTTCTTGTGCATTAGTCCATGTGACTCGTAGTGTGAACCATTTGTCCTTGTTTATTAGTCCCTGTGGCTCGTTGTGTTGAACAATTGTAATTGTTCATTAGTCCATGTGACTCGTTGTGTGAACCATTTGTCCTTGTTCACTAGTCCTTGTAACTCATTGTGTGAACCATTTGTCCTTGTTCATTAGTCCTTGTGACTCGTTGTGTTAAACAATTGTTCTTGTGCATTAGTCCATGTGACTCGTAGTGTGAACCATTTGTCCTTGTTTATTAGTCTTTTTGACTCGTTGTGTTGAACAATTGTAATTAATCATTAGTAAATGTGACTCGTTATGTGAACCATTTATCTTTGTTCATTAGTCCTTGTGACTCGTTGTGTTAAACAATTGTACTTGTTCATTAGTCCATATGAGTCGTTGTGTGAACCATTTGTCCTTGTTCATTAGTCCTTGTGACTCGTTGTGTGAACCATTTGTCCTTGTTCAGTAGTCCATGTGACTCGTTGTGTGAACCATTTATCCTTGTTCATTAGCCCTTATGACTCGTTGTGTGAACTATTTGTCCTTGTTTATAAGTAAATGTGACTCGTTGTGAGAACCATTTACCCTTGTTCATTAATCCTTGTGACTCGTTGTGTTAAACAATTGTACTTGTTCTTTAGTCCATGTGACTCGTTGTGTGAACCATTTGTCCTTGTTTATTAGTCCTTGTGGCTCGTTGTTTTGAAAAATTGTAATTGTTGATTAGTCCATGTGACTCGTTATGTGAACCATTTGTCCCTTGTTCATTAGTCCTTGTGACTCGATGTGTTAAACAATTGTGCTTGTTTATTAGCCCATCTGAGTCGTTTTGTGAACCAGTTGTCCTTGTTCATAAGTCCTTGTGACTCGTTGTGTGAACCAATTGTACTTGTTCATTAGTTCATGTGACTCGTTGTGTGAACCATTTGTCCTTGTTCATTAGTCCTTGTGACTCATTGTGTGAACCATTTGTCCTTGTTCATTAGTCCTTGTGACGAGTTGTGTTAAACAATTGTACTTGTTCATTACTCCATCGACGACGCGTTGTGTTGACCATTTGTCCTTGTTCATTTGTCCTTGTGACTCTTTGTGTGTACCATTTGTCCTTGTTCATGTGTCTATGTGACTCGTTGTGTGTACCATTTGTCCTTGTTCATTAGTTCTTGTGAGTCGTTGTGTTAAACAATTGTACTTGTTCATTAGTCCATGAGAGTCGTTGCGTGAACCATTTGTCCTTGTTTATTAGTCCCTGTGGCTCATTGTGTTGAACAATTGTAATTGTTCATTAGTCCATGTGACTCGTTGTGTGAACCATTTGTCCTTGTTCACTAGTCCTTGTAACTCGTTGTGTGAACCATTTGTCCTTGTTCATTAGTCCTTGTGACTCGTTGTGTTAAACAATTGTTCTTGTGCATTAGTCCATGTGACTCGTAGTGTGAACCATTTGTCCTTGTTTATTAGTCCCTGTGGCTCATTGTGTTGAACAATTGTAATTGTTCATTAGTCCATGTGACTCGTTGTGTGAACCATTTGTCCTTGTTCACTAGTCCTTGTAACTCGTTGTGTGAACCATTTGTCCTTGTTCATTAGTCCTTGTGACTCGTTGTGTTAAACAATTGTTCTTGTGCATTAGTCCATGTGACTCGTAGTGTGAACCATTTGTCCTTGTTTATTAGTCTTTTTGACTCGTTGTGTTGAACAATTGTAATTAATCATTAGTAAATGTGACTCGTTATGTGAACCATTTATCTTTGTTCATTAGTCCTTGTGACTCGTTGTGTTAAACAATTGTACTTGTTCATTAGTCCATATGAGTCGTTGTGTGAACCATTTGTCCTTGTTCATTAGTCCTTGTGACTCGTTGTGTGAACCATTTGTCCTTGTTCATTAGTCCATGTGACTCGTTGTGTGAACCATTTATCCTTGTTCATTAGCCCTTATGACTCGTTGTGTGAACTATTTGTCCTTGTTTATAAGTAAATGTGACTCGTTGTGTGAACCATTTACCCTTGTTCATTAATCCTTGTGACTCGTTGTGTTAAACAATTGTACTTGTTCTTTAGTCCATGTGACTCGTTGTGTGAACCATTTGTCCTTGTTTATTAGTCCTTGTCGCTCGTTGTTTTGAAAAATTGTAATTGTTGATTAGTCCATGTGACTCGTTATGTGAACCATTTGTCCCTTGTTCATTAGTCCTTGTGACTCGATGTGTTAAACAATTGTGCTTGTTTATTAGCCCATCTGAGTCGTTTTGTGAACCAGTTGTCCTTGTTCATAAGTTCTTGTGACTCGTTGTGTGAACCAATTGTACTTGTTCATTAGTTCATGTGACTCGTTGTGTGAACCATTTGTCCTTGTTCATTAGTCCTTGTGACTCATTGTGTGAACCATTTGTCCTTGTTCATTAGTCCTTGTGACGAGTTGTGTTAAACAATTGTACTTGTTCATTACTCCATCTGACGCGTTGTGTTGACCATTTGTCCTTGTTCATTTGTCCTTGTGACTCTTTGTGTGTACCATTTGTCCTTGTTCATGTGTCTATGTGACTCGTTGTGTGTACCATTTTCCTTGTTCATTAGTTCTTGTGAGTCGTTGTGTTAAACAATTGTACTTGTTCATTAGTCCATGAGAGTCGTTGCGTGAACCATTTGTCCTTGTTTATTAGTCCCTGTGGCTCATTGTGTTGAACAATTGTAATTGTTCATTAGTCCATGTGACTCGTTGTGTGAACCATTTGTCCTTGTTCACTAGTCCTTGTAACTCGTTGTGTGAACCATTTGTCCTTGTTCATTAGTCCTTGTGACTCGTTGTGTTAAACAATTGTTCTTGTGCATTAGTCCATGTGACTCGTAGTGTGAACCATTTGTCCTTGTTTATTAGTCCCTGTGGCTCGTTGTGTTGAACAATTGTAATTGTTCATTAGTCCATGTGACTCGTTGTGTGAACCATTTGTCCTTGTTCACTAGTCCTTGTAACTCGTTGTGTGAACCATTTGTCCTTGTTCATTAGTCCTTGTGACTCGTTGTGTTAAACAATTGTTCTTGTGCATTAGTCCATATGAGTCGTTGTGTGAACCATTTGTCCTTGTTCATTAGTCCTTGTGACTCGTTGTGTGAACCATTTGTCCTTGTTCAGTAGTCCATGTGACTCGTTGTGTGAACCATTTATCCTTGTTCATTAGCCCTTATGACTCGTTGTGTGAACTATTTGTCCTTGTTTATAAGTAAATGTGACTCGTTGTGTGAACCATTTACCCTTGTTCATTAATCCTTGTGACTCGTTGTGTTAAACAATTGTACTTGTTCTTTAGTCCATGTGACTCGTTATGTGAACCATTTGTCCCTTGTTCATTAGTCCTTGTGACTCGATGTGTTAAACAATTGTGCTTGTTTATTAGCCCATCTGAGTCGTTTTGTGAACCAGTTGTCCTTGTTCATAAGTTCTTGTGACTCGTTGTGTGAACCAATTGTACTTGTTCATTAGTTCATGTGACTCGTTGTGTGAACCATTTGTCCTTGTTCATTAGTCCTTGTGACTCATTGTGTGAACCATTTGTCCTTGTTCATTAGTCCTTGTGACGAGTTGTGTTAAACAATTGTACTTGTTCATTACTCCATCTGACGCGTTGTGTTGACCATTTGTCCTTGTTCATTTGTCCTTGTGACTCTTTGTGTGTACCATTTGTCCTTGTTCATGTGTCTATGTGACTCGTTGTGTGTACCATTTTCCTTGTTCATTAGTTCTTGTGAGTCGTTGTGTTAAACAATTGTACTTGTTCATTAGTCCATGAGAGTCGTTGCGTGAACCATTTGTCCTTGTTTATTAGTCCCTGTGGCTCATTGTGTTGAACAATTGTAATTGTTCATTAGTCCATGTGACTCGTTGTGTGAACCATTTGTCCTTGTTCACTAGTCCTTGTAACTCGTTGTGTGAACCATTTGTCCTTGTTCATTAGTCCTTGTGACTCGTTGTGTTAAACAATTGTTCTTGTGCATTAGTCCATGTGACTCGTAGTGTGAACCATTTGTCCTTGTTTATTAGTCCCTGTGGCTCGTTGTGTTGAACAATTGTAATTGTTCATTAGTCCATGTGACTCGTTGTGTGAACCATTTGTCCTTGTTCACTAGTCCTTGTAACTCGTTGTGTGAACCATTTGTCCTTGTTCATTAGTCCTTGTGACTCGTTGTGTTAAACAATTGTTCTTGTGCATTAGTCCATATGAGTCGTTGTGTGAACCATTTGTCCTTGTTCATTAGTCCTTGTGACTCGTTGTGTGAACCATTTGTCCTTGTTCAGTAGTCCATGTGACTCGTTGTGTGAACCATTTATCCTTGTTCATTAGCCCTTATGACTCGTTGTGTGAACTATTTGTCCTTGTTTATAAGTAAATGTGACTCGTTGTGAGAACCATTTACCCTTGTTCATTAATCCTTGTGACTCGTTGTGTTAAACAATTGTACTTGTTCTTTAGTCCATGTGACTCGTTGTGTGAACCATTTGTCCTTGTTTATTAGTCCTTGTGGCTCGTTGTTTTGAAAAATTGTAATTGTTGATTAGTCCATGTGACTCGTTATGTGAACCATTTGTCCCTTGTTCATTAGTCCTTGTGACTCGATGTGTTAAACAATTGTGCTTGTTTATTAGCCCATCTGAGTCGTTTTGTGAACCAGTTGTCCTTGTTCATAAGTCCTTGTGACTCGTTGTGTGAACCAATTGTACTTGTTCATTAGTTCATGTGACTCGTTGTGTGAACCATTTGTCCTTGTTCATTAGTCCTTGTGACTCATTGTGTGAACCATTTGTCCTTGTTCATTAGTCCTTGTGACGAGTTGTGTTAAACAATTGTACTTGTTCATTACTCCATCTGACGCGTTGTGTTGACCATTTGTCCTTGTTCATTTGTCCTTGTGACTCTTTGTGTGTACCATTTGTCCTTGTTCATGTGTCTATGTGACTCGTTGTGTGTACCATTTGTCCTTGTTCATTAGTTCTTGTGAGTCGTTGTGTTAAACAATTGTACTTGTTCATTAGTCCATGAGAGTCGTTGCGTGAACCATTTGTCCTTGTTTATTAGTCCCTGTGGCTCATTGTGTTGAACAATTGTAATTGTTCATTAGTCCATGTGACTCGTTGTGTGAACCATTTGTCCTTGTTCACTAGTCCTTGTAACTCGTTGTGTGAACCATTTGTCCTTGTTCATTAGTCCTTGTGACTCGTTGTGTTAAACAATTGTTCTTGTGCATTAGTCCATGTGACTCGTAGTGTGAACCATTTGTCCTTGTTTATTAGTCCCTGTGGCTCATTGTGTTGAACAATTGTAATTGTTCATTAGTCCATGTGACTCGTTGTGTGAACCATTTGTCCTTGTTCACTAGTCCTTGTAACTCGTTGTGTGAACCATTTGTCCTTGTTCATTAGTCCTTGTGACTCGTTGTGTTAAACAATTGTTCTTGTGCATTAGTCCATGTGACTCGTAGTGTGAACCATTTGTCCTTGTTTATTAGTCTTTTTGACTCGTTGTGTTGAACAATTGTAATTAATCATTAGTAAATGTGACTCGTTATGTGAACCATTTATCTTTGTTCATTAGTCCTTGTGACTCGTTGTGTTAAACAATTGTACTTGTTCATTAGTCCATATGAGTCGTTGTGTGAACCATTTGTCCTTGTTCATTAGTCCTTGTGACTCGTTGTGTGAACCATTTGTCCTTGTTCAGTAGTCCATGTGACTCGTTGTGTGAACCATTTATCCTTGTTCATTAGCCCTTATGACTCGTTGTGTGAACTATTTGTCCTTGTTTATAAGTAAATGTGACTCGTTGTGTGAACCATTTACCCTTGTTCATTAATCCTTGTGACTCGTTGTGTTAAACAATTGTACTTGTTCTTTAGTCCATGTGACTCGTTGTGTGAACCATTTGTCCTTGTTTATTAGTCCTTGTCGCTCGTTGTTTTGAAAAATTGTAATTGTTGATTAGTCCATGTGACTCGTTATGTGAACCATTTGTCCCTTGTTCATTAGTCCTTGTGACTCGATGTGTTAAACAATTGTGCTTGTTTATTAGCCCATCTGAGTCGTTTTGTGAACCAGTTGTCCTTGTTCATAAGTTCTTGTGACTCGTTGTGTGAACCAATTGTACTTGTTCATTAGTTCATGTGACTCGTTGTGTGAACCATTTGTCCTTGTTCATTAGTCCTTGTGACTCATTGTGTGAACCATTTGTCCTTGTTCATTAGTCCTTGTGACGAGTTGTGTTAAACAATTGTACTTGTTCATTACTCCATCTGACGCGTTGTGTTGACCATTTGTCCTTGTTCATTTGTCCTTGTGACTCTTTGTGTGTACCATTTGTCCTTGTTCATGTGTCTATGTGACTCGTTGTGTGTACCATTTTCCTTGTTCATTAGTTCTTGTGAGTCGTTGTGTTAAACAATTGTACTTGTTCATTAGTCCATGAGAGTCGTTGCGTGAACCATTTGTCCTTGTTTATTAGTCCCTGTGGCTCATTGTGTTGAACAATTGTAATTGTTCATTAGTCCATGTGACTCGTTGTGTGAACCATTTGTCCTTGTTCACTAGTCCTTGTAACTCGTTGTGTGAACCATTTGTCCTTGTTCATTAGTCCTTGTGACTCGTTGTGTTAAACAATTGTTCTTGTGCATTAGTCCATGTGACTCGTAGTGTGAACCATTTGTCCTTGTTTATTAGTCCCTGTGGCTCGTTGTGTTGAACAATTGTAATTGTTCATTAGTCCATGTGACTCGTTGTGTGAACCATTTGTCCTTGTTCACTAGTCCTTGTAACTCGTTGTGTGAACCATTTGTCCTTGTTCATTAGTCCTTGTGACTCGTTGTGTTAAACAATTGTTCTTGTGCATTAGTCCATATGAGTCGTTGTGTGAACCATTTGTCCTTGTTCATTAGTCCTTGTGACTCGTTGTGTGAACCATTTGTCCTTGTTCAGTAGTCCATGTGACTCGTTGTGTGAACCATTTATCCTTGTTCATTAGCCCTTATGACTCGTTGTGTGAACTATTTGTCCTTGTTTATAAGTAAATGTGACTCGTTGTGTGAACCATTTACCCTTGTTCATTAATCCTTGTGACTCGTTGTGTTAAACAATTGTACTTGTTCTTTAGTCCATGTGACTCGTTGTGTGAACCATTTGTCCTTGTTTATTAGTCCTTGTGGCTCGTTGTTTTGAAAAATTGTAATTGTTGATTAGTCCATGTGACTCGTTATGTGAACCATTTGTCCCTTGTTCATTAGTCCTTGTGACTCGATGTGTTAAACAATTGTGCTTGTTTATTAGCCCATCTGAGTCGTTTTGTGAACCAGTTGTCCTTGTTCATAAGTCCTTGTGACTCGTTGTGTGAACCAATTGTACTTGTTCATTAGTTCATGTGACTCGTTGTGTGAACCATTTGTCCTTGTTCATTAGTCCTTGTGACTCATTGTGTGAACCATTTGTCCTTGTTCATTAGTCCTTGTGACGAGTTGTGTTAAACAATTGTACTTGTTCATTACTCCATCTGACGCGTTGTGTTGACCATTTATCCTTGTTCATTTGTCCTTGTGACTCTTTGTGTGTACCATTTGTCCTTGTTCATGTGTCTATGTGACTCGTTGTGTGTACCATTTGTCCTTGTTCATTAGTTCTTGTGAGTCGTTGTGTTAAACAATTGTACTTGTTCATTAGTCCATGAGAGTCGTTGCGTGAACCATTTGTCCTTGTTTATTAGTCCCTGTGGCTCATTGTGTTGAACAATTGTAATTGTTCATTAGTCCATGTGACTCGTTGTGTGAACCATTTGTCCTTGTTCACTAGTCCTTGTAACTCGTTGTGTGAACCATTTGTCCTTGTTCATTAGTCCTTGTGACTCGTTGTGTTAAACAATTGGTCTTGTGCATTAGTCCATGTGACTCGTAGTGTGAACCATTTGTCCTTGTTTATTAGTCCCTGTGGCTCGTTGTGTTGAACAATTGTAATTGTTCATTAGTCCATGTGACTCGTTGTGTGAACCATTTGTCCTTGTTCACTAGTCCTTGTAACTCGTTGTGTGAACCATTTGTCCTTGTTCATTAGTCCTTGTGACTCGTTGTGTTAAACAATTGTACTTGTGCATTAGTCTTTGTGACCTATTGTTTGAACCATTTGTCTTTGTTTATTAGTCCTTGTGACTCGTTGTGTTAAACAATTGTACTTGTTCATTAGTAAATGTGACTCGTTGTGTGAACCATTTGTCCTTGTTCATTAGTCCTTGTGACTCTTTGTGTGTACCATTTGTCCTTGTTCATAAGTCTATGTGACTCGTTGTGTTTACCATTTGTCCTTGTTCATTAGTCCTTATGACTCGTTGTGTTAAACAATTGTACTTGTTCATTAGTTCATGAGAGTCGTTGTGTGAACCATTTGTCCTTGTTTATTAGTCCTTGTGGCTCGTTGTGTTGAACAATTGTAATTGTTCATTAGTCTATGTGACTCGTTGTGTGAACCGTTTGTCCTTGTTCATTAGTCCTTCTGACTTGTTGTGTGAACCATTTGTCCTTGTTCATTAGTCCTTGTGACTCGTTGTGTTAAA
Source organism: Silene latifolia (assembly GCF_048544455.1). Lineage (NCBI taxonomy): Eukaryota > Viridiplantae > Streptophyta > Magnoliopsida > Caryophyllales > Caryophyllaceae > Silene > Silene latifolia. The sequence goes on from NC_133534.1 coordinate 217,900,952, forward strand.
CAATTGTTCTTGTGCATTAGTCCAGGTGACTCGTTGTGTGAAGAATTTGTCCTTGTTTATTAGTCTTTGTGACTCGTTGTGTTGAACAATTGTAATTAATCATTAGTAAATGTCACTTTTTGTGTGAACCATTTATCTTTGTTAATTTGTCCTTGTGACTCGTTGAGTTAAACAATTGTACTTGTTCATTAGTCCATGTGAGTCGTTGTGTGAACCATTTGTCCTTGTTCATTAGTCCATGTGACTCGTTGTGTTAAACAATTGTTCTTGTGCATTAGTCCATGTGACTCGTTTTGTGAACCATTTGTCCTTGTTTATTAGTCTTTGTGACTCGTTGTGTTGAACAATTGTAATTAATCATTAGTAAATGTGACTCATTGTGTGAACCGTTTATCTTTGTTCATTAGTCCTTGTGACTCGTTGTGTTAAACAATTGTACTTGTTCTTTAGTCCATGTGACTCGTTGTGTGAACCATTTGTCCTTGTTTATTAGTCCTTGTGGCTCGTTGTGTTGAAAAATTGTAATTGTTCATTAGTCCATGTGACTCGTTGTGTGAACCATTAGTCCTTGTTCATTAGTCCTTGTGACTCTTTGCGTGTACCCTTTGTCCTTGTTCATAAGTCTATGTGACTCGTTGTGTTTACAATTTGTTCTTGTTCATTAGTCCTTATGACTCGTTGTGTTAAACAATTGTACGTGTTCATTAGTTCATGAGAGTCGTTATGTGAACCATTTGTCCTTGTTTATTAGTCCTTGTGGCTCGTTGTGTTGAATAATTTTAATTGTTCATTAGTCCATGTGACTCGTTGTGTGAACCATTTGTCCTTGTTCATTAATCCTTCTGACTCGTTGTGTGAACCATTTGTCCTTGTACATTAGTCCTTGTGACTCATTGTGTTAAACAATTGTTCCTGTGCATTAGTCCAGGTGAGTCGTTGTGTGAGCAATTTGTCCTTGTTTAATAGTCTTTGTGACTCGTTGCGTTAAACAATCGTAATTAATCATTAGTAAATGTGACTCGTTGTGTGAACCATTTATCTTTGTTCATTAGTCCTTGTGACCCGTTGTGTTAAACAATTGTACTTGTTCATTAGTCCATGTGAGTCGTTGTGTGAACCATTTGTCCTTGTTCATTAATCCATGTGACTCATTGTGTGAACCATTTGTCCTTGTTCATTAGTCCATGTGACTCGTTGTGTGAACCATTTGTCCTTGTTCATTAGCCCTTGTGAGTCGTTGTGTGAACTATTTGTCCTTGTTTATTAGTAAACGTGACTCGTTGTGTAAACCATTTTTCCTTGTTCATTAGTCCTTGTGACTCGTTGTGTTAAACAATTGTACTTGTTCATTAGTCCATCTGACGCGTTGTGTGAACCATTTGTCCTTGTTCATTAGTCCTTGTGACTCTTTGTGTGTACCATTTGTCCTTCTTCATAAGTCTGTGACTCGTTGTGTTTACCATTTGTCCTTGTTCATTAGTCCTTATGACTCGTTGTGTTAAACAATTGTACTTGTTCATTAGTTCATGAGAGTCGTTGTGTGAACCATTTGTCCTTGTTTATTAGTCCTTGTGGCTCGTTGTGTTGAACAATTGTAATTGTTCATTATTCCATGTGAATCGTTGTGATAACCGTTTGTCCTTGTTCATTAGTCCTTCTGACTCGTTGTGTGAACATTTTGTCCTTGTTTATTAGTCTTTGTGACTCGTTGTGTTGAACAATTGTAATTAATCATTAGTAAATGTGACTCGTTGTGTGAACCATTTATCTTTGTTAATTAGTCCATATGACTTGTTGTGTTAAACAATTGTACTTGTTCATTAGTCCATGTGAGTCGTTGTGTGAACCATTTGTCCTTGTTCATTAGTCCTTGTGACTCGTTGTGTTAAACAATTGTTCTTGTGCATTAGTCCATGTGACTCGTTGTGTGAACCATTTGTCCTTATTTATTAGTCTTTGTGACTCGTTGTGTTGAACAATTGTAATTAATCATTAGTAAATGTGACTCGTTGTGTGAACCATTTATCTTTGTTCATTAGTCCTTGTGACTCGTTGTGTTAAACAATTGTACTTGTTCTTTAGTCTATGTGACTCGTTGTGTGAACCATTTGTCCTTGTTTATTAGTCCTTGTGGCTCGTTGTGTTGAACAATTGTAATTGTTCATTAGTCCATGTGACTCGTTATGTGAACCATTTGTCCTTGTTCATTAGTCCTTGTGACTCGATGTGTTAAACAATTGTACTTGTTCATTAGCCCATCTGAGTCATTTTGTGAACCAATTGTCCTTGTTCATAAGTCCTTGTGACTCGTTGAGTGAACCAATTATACTTGTTCATTAGTTCGTGTGACTCGTTGTGTGAACCATTTGTCCTTGTTCATTAGTCCTTGTGACTCTTTGTATGAACCATATGTCCTTGTTCATTAGTCCTTGTGACTCGTTGTGTTAAATAATTGTACTTGTTCATTAGTCCATGTGACGCGTTGTGTGAACCATTTGTCCTTGTTCATTAGTCCTTGTGACTCTTTGCGTGTACCATTTGTCCTTGTTCATAAGTCTATGTGACTCGTTGTGTTTACCATTTGTTCTTGTTCATTAGTCCTTATGACTCGTTGTGTTAAAAAATTGTACTTGTTCATTAGTTCATGAGAGTCGTTGTGTAAACCATTTGTCCTTGTTTATTAGTCCTTGTGGCACGTTGTGTTTAACAATTGTAATTATTCATTAGTCCATGTGACTCGTTGTGTGAATCATTTGTCCTTGTTCACTAGTAATTGTAACTCGTTGTGTGAACCATTTGTCCTTGTTCATTAGTCCTTGTGACTCGTTGTGTTAAACAATTGTTCTTGTGCATCAGTCCATGTGACTCGTTGTGTTAAACAATTGTACTTGTTAGCCCATCTGAGTCATTTTGTGAACCAGTTGTCCTTGTTCATAAGTCCTTGTGACTCGTTGTGTGAACCAATTGTACTTGTTCATTAGTTCATGTGACTCGTTGTGTGAACCATTTGTCCTTGTTTATTAGCCCTTGTGATTCGTTGTGTGAACTATTTGTCCTTGTTTATTAGTAAACGTGACTCGTTGTGTAAACCATTTTTCCTTGTTCATTAGTCCTTGTGACTCGTTGTGTTAAACAATTGTACTTGTTCATTAGTCCATGTGACGCGTTGTGTTAACCATTTGTCCTTGTTCATTAGTCCTTGTGACTCTTTGTGTGTACCATTTGTCCTTCTTCATAAGTCTGTGACTCGTTGTGTTTACCATTTGTCCTTGTTCATTAGTCCTTATGACTCGTTGTGTTAAACAATTGTACTTGTTCATTAGTTCATGAGAGTCGTTGTGTGAACCATTTGTCATTGTTTATTAGTCCTTGTGGCTCGTTGTGTTGAACAATTGTAATTGTTCATTAGTCCATGTGAATCGTTGTGATAACCGTTTGTACTTGTTCATTAGTCCTTCTGACTCGTTGTGTGAACAATTTGTCCTTGTTTATTAGTCTTTGTGACTCGTTGTGTTGAACAATTGTAATTAATCATTAGTAAATGTGACTCGTTGTGTGAACCATTTATCTTTGTTCATTAGTCCTTGTGACTCGTTGTGTTAAACAATTGTACTTGTTCTTTAGTCCATGTGACTCGTTGTGTGAACCATTTGTCCTTGTTTATTAGTCCTTGTGGCTCGTTGTGTTGAACAATTGTAATTGTTCATTAGTCCATGTGACTCGTTATGTCAACCATTTGTCCTTGTTCATTAGTCCTTGTGACTCGATGTGTTAAACAATTGTACTTGTTCATTAGCCCATCTGAGTCATTTTGTGAACCAGTTGTCCTTGTTCATAAGTCCTTGTTACTCGTTGAGTGAACCAATTATACTTGTTCATTAGTTCGTGTGACTCGTTTTGTGAACCATTTGTCCTTGTTCATTAATCCTTGTGACTCATTGTATGAACCATTTGTCCTTGTTCATTAGTCCTTGTGACTCGTTGTGTTAAATAATTGTACTTGTTCATTAGTCCATGTGACGCGTTGTGTGAACCATTTGTCCTTGTTCATTAGTCCTTGTGACTCTTTGCGTGTACCATTTTGATACGAAAATTACTCAAAAGAATAAGATTCGTTAGAGTTGCAGCGGAATTAACGAAACTGGACAGTGCTGAAGACTGTCTGATTGTCGAATTTAATCTGATTTGAACAGTTTTGAGAACTGTCTGATTAAGAACTCGGAAATCTGGTAATTTTTGAGGTTTTGATTTTTTTAAACGAAATAAAGAACAAGGGATATTTGTTTCGAAATATGTGAATAAATCGAACCAATGGGATATTTGCTTGAGCTAGACCTATAACTCAACCAATGGTGAACTATAACTCGGGTTAATGCTTGAAAACCCGTCAAACAATAACAATTTGGAACGAAACGCGTCGAACCTAGGGTTTACAAAACTTGCAAACACAATAAAGCAACAGCTTCAATTTTCTTAATTCAATATATCATATCATGCTTAAAATAAGAATACAATGACTCCTATTTATACTAGAATGACTCCTAAACCGATTAAGGAAACAAACTTCCTTAAACCAATCTCCTAGATCTACTCGTGTAGATTAAGACTTCTATGGCAATTCTAATTACCTTATTACACACTCCTTAAAGATATAGAAAATACTTCCCTAAAACATAATAGGAAAACTGAATTTAGGAAACTAGTAAAATTTCCTAAAACCGAATAAGATACTAATTAGGATAGTAGAACTTCTAACACAAATAGAAAATAAATAACTTATACTAATTTAACTAAGATATGACTACTTTTAGGAAAGAAGTCTCGACACCTCTTCCTTGGGCGCCAAGTAATCGAGCAAACAGCTACTAAGACTGCTTCTTCTGCGGATATAACTGAACAGTCACAGAGACTGTTCATTTCGACTAGTTCTGGCATCATTTTCGTATCATCCCCTCCCCCTTCGAAAGGAATTGTCCTCAATTCATGATGCTTCAATCCTCCGGGATCAAATATGAACCTCACCAATCCGGATGAATAGTTGATAAGTAATAGCAATGAACTTGAATCATCCTTGAGTTCATCATCTTCAATATAAACTTTAAGCTCGTTCATCTTCTTTGTTTCCAAGCTCTCATTCTTCTTGTGCTCTTCATGTTCGTGCCATCCATGTTCGCACTTTTGACCTCCCAATCTTCTTTTTTCGTGCTTTCCACCCCACCACCCTCCATGCACAAGATTATTAAACACAAATTTCATTCTGCTCACTTTATCGCTGTCTTTAAATTTCTCCATTAATACCGAAGTAAAGTAAGTAGCATCATTAAGAATATCACCGTATAAGAACTCATCTATATACGATTCCAATAATGATTTATATTTTCCCTTCATCAATGTTGGTTTGACATGAATTAGATTGCTATGAATCGAATTAATGTCCAATGTCAATTCTTCAACAATTTCTTTTTTCTCTTCTTTTTTGTTATCATCCTTATCTAAATTCACAATCTTTGAAACTTCATCATCAAGAGCATCAACCGTTTCTTCATCACCATAATCATCAAATATTGGTGGATGATTTAAATCCAGGGAAGAATCAATGGTGTTGTCTTTAAACTCTTCCTTGTTTAGCTCTTGGTCAAGTTCGTCTTCCATAGCAAACATTGTTAGACTCGATCTTTTGTCACGACCAGAATGCATAACATAAATTGCTTCGGACGACATAGGCCTCAAGACGATTTTCTTTCCACTAGATGATAGAATATATTCATTGCTTCGACCTTTATGTGTCACATCTCTATCAAATTGCCAAGGTCTCCCTAAAATAATATGACAAGCATCCATAGGGACTACATCGCATAAAACTTCATCTTTGTAAGGACCCATTATAAAACAAACTCGAACTTGTTGTGAGACTTTCACCTTCTTACCATTATCTAGCCAATGTAAAGTGTATGGTTTAGGATGAGTTGTAGTTGACAAAGCAAGTTTACTTACCATCTCGGATGAGGCGGCGTTGGTGCAACTTCCTCCATCTATGATCACACTATACCATCGATCATTCACTTGGCACTTGGTATAAAAGAGTTGAGCTCGTTGCTCCGTGTTGATAAGTTCCATCTTCCTTTCCCCCATAGGACCGTCTTGTTTTAAGGAAATCAAGAGCCGAAGCTCTGATACCAAATGATACGAAAATTACTCCAAAAGAATAAGATTCGTTAGAGTTGCAGCGGAATTAACGAAACTGGACAGTGCTGAAGACTGTCTGATTGTCGAATTTAATCTGATTTGAACAGTTTTGAGAACTGTCTGATTAAGAACTCGGAAATCTGGTAATTTTTGAGGTTTTGATTTTTTTAAACGAAATAAAGAACAAGGGATATTTGTTTCGAAATATGTGAATAAATCGAACCAATGGGATATTTGCTTGAGCTAGACCTATAACTCAACCAATGGTGAACTATAATCAAGACCTATTGATTATAACTCGGGTTAATGCTTGAAAACGCGTCAAACAATAACAATTTGGAACGAAACGCGTCGAACCTAGGGTTTACAAAACTTGCAAACACAATAAAGCAACATCTTCAATTTTCTTAATTCAATATATCATATCATGCTTAAAATAAGAATACAATGACTCCTATTTATACTAGAATGACTCCTAAACCGATTAAGGAAACAAACTTCCTTAAACCAATCTCCTAGATCTACTCGTGTAGATTAAGACTTCTATGGCAATTCTAATTACCTTATTACACACTCCTTAAAGATATAGAAAATACTTCCCTAAAACATAATTGGAAAACTGAATTTAGGAAACTAGTAAAATTTCCTAAAACCGAATAAGATACTAATTAGGATAGTAGAACTTCTAACACAAATAGAAAATAAATAACTTATACTAATTTAACTAAGATATGACTTCTTTTAGGAAAGAAGTCTCGACACCTCTTCCTTGGGCGCCAAGTAATCGAGCAAACAGCTACTAAGACTGCTTCTTCTGCGGATATAACTGAACAGTCACAGAGACTGTTCATTTCGACTAGTTCTGGCATCATTTTCGTATCACATTTGTCCTTGTTCATAAGTCTATGTGACTCGTTGTGTTTACCATTTGTTCTTGTTCATTAGTCCTTATGACTCGTTGTGTTAAAAAATTGTACTTGTTCATTAGTTCATGAGAGTCGTTGTGTAAACCATTTGTCCTTGTTTATTAGTCCTTGTGGCTCGTTGTGTTGAACAATTGTAATTGTTCATTAGTCCATGTGACTCGTTGTGTGAACCATTTGTCCTTGTTCACTAGTCATTGTAACTCGTTGTGTGAACCATTTGTCCTTGTTCATTAGTCCTTGTGACTCGTTGTGTTAAACAATTGTTCTTGTGCATTAGTCCATGTGACTCGTTGTGTTAAACAATTGTACTTGTTAGCCCATCTGAGTCGTTTTGTGAACCAGTTGTCCTTGTTCATAAGTCCTTGTGACTCGTTGTGTGAACCAATTGTACTTGTTCATTAGTTCATGTGACTCGTTGTGTGAACCATTTGTCCTTGTTCATTAGCCCTTGTGATTCGTTGTGTGAACTATTTGTCCTTGTTTATTAGTAAACGTGACTCGTTGTGTAAACCATTTTTCCTTGTTCATTAGTCCTTGTGACTCGTTGTGTTAAACAATTGTACTTGTACATTAGTCCATGTGACGCGTTGTGTTAACCATTTGTCCTTGTTCATTAGTCCTTGTGACTCTTTGTGTGTACCATTTGTCCTTCTTCATAAGTCTGTGACTCGTTGTGTTTACCATTTGTCCTTGTTCATTAGTCTTTATGACTCGTTGTGTTAAACAATTGTACTTGTTCATTAGTTCATGAGAGTCGTTGTGTGAACCATTTGTCCTTGTTTATTAGTCCTTGTCGCTCGTTGTGTTGAACAATTGTAATTGTTCATTAGTCCATGTGAATCGTTGTGATAACCGTTTGTCCTTGTTCATTAGTCCTTCTGACTCGTTGTGTGAACAATTTGTCCTTGTTTATTAGTCTTTGTGACTCGTTGTGTTGAACAATTGTAATTAATCATTAGTAAATGTGACTCGTTGTGTGAACCATTTATCTTTGTTAGTTAGTCCTTATGACTTGTTGTGTTAAACAATTGTACTTGTTCATTAGTCCATGTGAGTCGTTGTGTGAACCATTTGTCCTTGTTCATTAGTCCTTGTGACTCGTTGTGTTAAACAATTGTTCTTGTGCATTAGTCCATGTGACTCGTTGTGTGAACCATTTGTCCTTATTTATTAGTCTTTGTGACTCGTTGTGTTGAACAATTGTAATTAATCATTAGTAAATGTGACTCGTTGTGTGAACCATTTATCTTTGTTCATTAGTCCTTGTGACTCGTTGTGTTAAACAATTGTACTTGTTCTTTAGTCCATGTGACTCGTTGTGTGAACCATTTGTCCTTGTTTATTAGTCCTTGTGGCTCGTTGTGTTGAACAATTGTAATTGTTCATTAGTCCATGTGACTCGTTATGTGAACCATTTGTCCTTGTTCATTAGTCCTTGTGACTCGATGTGTTAAACAATTGTACTTGTTCATTAGCCCATCTGAGTCATTTTGTGAACCAGTTGTCCTTGTTCATAAGTCCTTGTGACTCGTTGAGTGAACCAATTATACTTGTTCATTAGTTCGTGTGACTCGTTGTGTGAACCATTTGTCCTTGTTCATTAGTCCTTGTGACTCATTGTATGAACCATTTGTCCTTGTTCATTAGTCCTTGTGACTCGTTGTGTTAAATAATTGTACTTGTTCATTAGTCCATGTGACGCGTTGTGTGAACCATTTGTCCTTGTTCATTAGTCCTTGTGACTCTTTGCGTGTACCATTTGTCCTTGTTCATAAGTCTATGTGACTCGTTGTGTTTACCATTTGTTCTTGTTCATTAGTCCTTATGACTCGTTGTGTTAAAAAATTGTACTTGTTCATTAGTTCATGAGAGTCGTTGTGTAAACCATTTGTCCTTGTTTATTAGTCCTTGTGGCTCGTTGTGTTTAACAATTGTAATTATTCATTAGTCCATGTGACTCGTTGTGTGAACCATTTGTCCTTGTTCACTAGTAATTGTAACTCGTTGTGTGAACCATTTGTCCTTGTTCATTAGTCCTTGTGACTCGTTGTGTTAAACAATTGTTCTTGTGCATCAGTCCATGCGACTCGTTGTGTTAAACAATTGTACTTGTTAGCCCATCTGAGTCATTTTGTGAACCAGTTGTCCTTGTTCATAAGTCCTTGTGACTCGTTGTGTGAACCAATTGTACTTGTTCATTAGTTCATGTGACTCGTTGTGTGAACCATTTGTCCTTGTTCATTAGCCCTTGTGATTCGTTGTGTGAACTATTTGTCCTTGTTTATTAGTAAATGTGACTCGTTGTGTAAACCATTTTTCCTTGTTCATTAGTCCTTGTGACTCGTTGTGTTAAACAATTGTACTTGTTCATTAGTCCATGTGACGCGTTGTGTTAACCATTTGTCCTTATTCATTAGTCCTTGTGACTCTTTGTGTGTACCATTTGTCCTTCTTCATAAGTCTGTGACTCGTTGTGTTTACCATTTGTCCTTGTTCATTAGTCCTTATGACTCGTTGTGTTAAACAATTGTACTTGTTCATTAGTTCATGAGAGTCGTTGTGTGAACCATTTGTCATTGTTTATTAGTCCTTGTGGCTCGTTGTGTTGAACAATTGTAATTGTTCATTAGTCCATGTGAATCGTTGTGATAACCGTTTGTACTTGTTCATTAGTCCTTCTGACTCGTTGTGTGAACAATTTGTCCTTGTTTATTAGTCTTTGTGACTCGTTGTGTTGAACAATTGTAATTAATCATTAGTAAATGTGACTCGTTGTGTGAACCATTTATCTTTGTTCATTAGTCCTTGTGACTCGTTGTGTTAAAAAATTGTACTTGTTCTTTAGTCCATGTGACTCGTTGTGTGAACCATTTGTCCTTGTTTATTAGTCCTTGTGGCTCGTTGTGTTGAACAATTGTAATTGTTCATTAGTCCATGTGACTCGTTATGTCAACCATTTGTCCTTGTTCATTAGTCCTTGTGACTCGATGTGTTAAACAATTGTACTTGTTCATTAGCCCATCTGAGTCATTTTGTGAACCAGTTGTCCTTGTTCATAAGTCCTTGTGACTCGTTGAGTGAACCAATTATACTTGTTCATTAGTTCGTGTGACTCGTTGTGTGAACCATTTGTCCTTGTTCATTAATCCTTGTGACTCATTGTATGAACCATTTGTCCTTGTTCATTAGTCCTTGTGACTCGTTGTGTTAAATAATTGTACTTGTTCATTAGTCCATGTGACGCGTTGTGTGAACCATTTGTCCTTGTTCATTAGTCCTTGTGACTCTTTGCGTGTACCATTTGTCCTTGTTCATAAGTCTATGTGACTCGTTGTGTTTACCATTTGTTCTTGTTCATTAGTCCTTATGACTCGTTGTGTTAAAAAATTGTACTTGTTCATTAGTTCATGAGAGTCGTTGTGTAAACCATTTGTCCTTGTTTATTAGTCCTTGTGGCTCGTTGTGTTGAACAATTGTAATTGTTCATTAGTCCATGTGACTCGTTGTGTGAACCATTTGTCCTTGTTCACTAGTCATTGTAACTCGTTGTGTGAACCATTTGTCCTTGTTCATTAGTCCTTGTGACTCGTTGTGTTAAACAATTGTTCTTGTGCATTAGTCCATGTGACTCGTTGTGTTAAACAATTGTACTTGTTAGCCCATCTGAGTCGTTTTGTGAACCAGTTGTCCTTGTTCATAAGTCCTTGTGACTCGTTGTGTGAACCAATTGTACTTGTTAATTAGTTCATGTGACTCGTTGTGTGAACCATTTGTCCTTGTTCATTAGCCCTTGTGATTCGTTGTGTGAACTATTTGTCCTTGTTTATTAGTAAACGTGACTCGTTGTGTAAACCATTTTTCCTTGTTCATTAGTCCTTGTGACTCGTTGTGTTAAACAATTGTACTTGTACATTAGTCCATGTGACGCGTTGTGTTAACCATTTGTCCTTGTTCATTAGTCCTTGTGACTCTTTGTGTGTGCCATTTGTCCTTCTTCATAAGTCTGTGACTCGTTGTGTTTACCATTTGTCCTTGTTCATTAGTCTTTATGACTCGTTGTGTTAAACAATTGTACTTGTTCATTAGTTCATGAGAGTCGTTGTGTGAACCATTTGTCCTTGTTTATTAGTCCTTGTCGCTCGTTGTGTTGAACAATTGTAATTGTTCATTAGTCCATGTGAATCGTTGTGATAACCGTTTGTCCTTGTTCATTAGTCCTTCTGACTCGTTGTGTGAACAATTTGTCCTTGTTTATTAGTCTTTGTGACTCGTTGTGTTGAACAATTGTAATTAATCATTAGTAAATGTGACTCGTTGTGTGAACCATTTATCTTTGTTAGTTAGTCCTTATGACTTGTTGTGTTAAACAATTGTACTTGTTCATTAGTCCATGTGAGTTGTTGTGTGAACCATTTGTCCTTGTTCATTAGTCCTTGTGACTCGTTGTGTTAAACAATTGTTCTTGTGCATTAGTCCATGTGACTCGTTGTGTGAACCATTTGTCCTTATTTATTAGTCTTTGTGACTCGTTGTGTTGAACAATTGTAATTAATCATTAGTAAATGTGACTCGTTGTGTGAACCATTTATCTTTGTTCATTAGTCCTTGTGACTCGTTGTGTTAAACAATTGTACTTGTTCTTTAGTCCATGTGACTCGTTGTGTGAACCATTTGTCCTTGTTTATTAGTCCTTGTGGCTCGTTGTGTTGAACAATTGTAATTGTTCATTAGTCCATGTGACTCGTTATGTAAACCATTTGTCCTTGTTCATTAGTCCTTGTGACTCGATGTGTTAAACAATTGTACTTGTTCATTAGCCCATCTGAGTCATTTTGTGAACCAGTTGTCCTTGTTCATAAGTCCTTGTGACTCGTTGAGTGAACCAATTGTACTTGTTCAATAGTTCATGTGACTCGTTGTGTGAAACATTTGTCCTTGTTCATTAGTCCTTGTGACTCATTGTATGAACCATTTGTCCTTGTTCATTAGTCCTTGTGACTCGTTGTGTTAAATAATTGTACTTGTTCATTAGTCCATGTGACGCGTTGTGTGAACCATTTGTCCTTGTTCATTAGTCCTTGTGACTCTTTGCGTGTACCATTTGTCCTTGTTCATAAGTCTATGTGACTCGTTGTGTTTACCATTTGTTCTTGTTCATTAGTCCTTATGACTCGTTGTGTTAAAGAATTGTACTTGTTCATTAGTTCATGAGAGTCGTTGTGTGAACCATTTGTCCTTGTTTATTATTCCTTGTGGCTCGTTGTGTTGAACAATTGTAATTGTTCATTAGTCCATGTGACTCGTTGTGTGAACCATTTGTCCTTGTTCACTAGTCATTGTAACTCGTTGTGTGAACCATTTGTCCTTGTTCATTAGTCCTTGTGACTCGTTGTGTTAAACAATTGTTCTTGTGCATTAGTCCATGTGACTCGTTGTGTTAAACAATTGTACTTGTTAGCCCATCTGAGTCGTTTTGTGAACCAGTTGTCCTTGTTCATAAGTCCTTGTGACTCGTTGTGTGAACCAATTGTACTTGTTCCTTAGTTCATGTGACTCGTTGTGTGAACCATTTGTCCTTGTTCATAAGTCCTTGTGCCTCATTGTGTGAACCATTTGTCCTTGTTCATTAGTCCTTGTGACTCGTTGTGTTAAGCAATTGTACTTGTTCATTACTCCATGTGACGCGTTGTGTGAACCATTTGTCTGTCTTCATTTGTCCTTGTGACTCTTTGTGTGTACCATTTGTCCTTGTTCATGTGTCTATGTGACTCGTTATGTGTACCATTTGTCCTTGTTCATTAGTTTTTGCCACTCGTTATGTTAAACAATTGTACTTGTTCATTAGCCCATGAGAGTCGTTGTGTGAACCATTTGTCCTTGTTTATTCGTCCCTATGGCTCGTTGTATTGAACAATTGTAATTGTTCATTAGTCCATTTGACTCGTTGTGTTAAACAATTGTACTTGTTCATTAGCCCATCTGAGTCGTTTTGTGAACCAGTTGTCCTTGTTCATAAGTCCTTGTTACTCGTTGTGTGAACCAATTGTACTTGTTCGATAGTTCATGTGACTCGTTGTGTGAACCATTTGTCCTTGTTCATTAGTCCTTGTGCCTCATTGTGTGAACCATTTGTCCTTGTTCATTAGTCCTTGTGACTCGTTGTGTTAAGCAATTGTACGTGTTCATTACTCCATGTGACGCGTTGTGTGAACCATTTGTCCTTGTTCATTTGTCCTTGTGACTCTTTGTGTGTACCGTTTGTCCTTGTTCATGTGTCTATGTGACTCGTTGTGTGTACCATTTGTCCTTGTTCATTAGTTTTTGCGACTCGTTGTGTTAAACAATTGTACTTGTTCATTAGTCCATGAGAGTCGTTGTGTGAACCATTTGTCCTTGTTTATTAGTCCATGTGGCTCGTTGTGTTGAACAATTGTAATTGTTCATTAGTCCATGTGACTCGTTGTGTGAACCATTTGTCCTTGTTCATTAGTCCTTGTGACTCGTTGTATTAAACAATTGTTCTTGTGCATTAGTCCATGTGACTCGTTGTGTGAACAATTTGTCCTTGTTTATTAGTCTTTGTGACTCGTTGTGTTGAACAATTGTAATTAATCATTAGTAAATGTGACTCATTGTGTGAACCATTTATCTTTGTTCATTAGTCCTTGTGACTCGTTGTGTTAAACAATTGTACTTGTTCATTAGTCCATGTGAGTCATTGTGTGAACCATTTGTCCTTGTTCATTAGTCCATGTGACTCGTTGTGTGAACCATTTGTCCTTGTTCATTAGTCCATGTGACTCGTTGTGTGAAACATTTGTCCTTGTTCATTAGCCCTTGTGAGTCGTTGTGTGAACTATTTGTCCTTGTTTATTAGTAAACGTGACTCATTGTGTGAACCATTTGTCCTTGTTCATTAGTCCTTGTGACTCGTTGTGTTAAGCAATTGTACTTGTTCATTACTCCATGTGACGCGTTGTGTGAACCATTTGTCTGTCTTCATTTGTCCTTGTGACTCTTTGTGTGTACCATTTGTCCTTGTTCATGTGTCTATGTGACTCGTTATGTGTACCATTTGTCCTTGTTCATTAGTTTTTGCCACTCGTTATGTTAAACAATTGTACTTGTTCATTAGTCCATGAGAGTCGTTGTGTGAACCATTTGTCCTTGTTTATTCGTCCCTATGGCTCGTTGTATTGAACAATTGTAATTGTTCATTAGTCCATTTGACTCGTTGTGTTAAACAATTGTACTTGTTCATTAGCCCATCTGAGTCGTTTTGTGAACCAGTTGTCCTTGTTCATAAGTCCTTGTTACTCGTTGTGTGAACCAATTGTACTTGTTCATTAGTTCATGTGACTCGTTGTGTGAACCATTTGTCCTTGTTCATTAGTCCTTGTGCCTCATTGTGTGAACCATTTGTCCTTGTTCATTAGTCCTTGTGACTCGTTGTCTTAAGCAATTGTACGTGTTCATTACTCCATGTGACGCGTTGTGTGAACCATTTGTCCTTGTTCATTTGTCCTTGTGACTCTTTGTGTGTACCGTTTGTCCTTGTTCATGTGTCTATGTGACTCGTTGTGTGTACCATTTGTCCTTGTTCATTAGTTTTTGCGACTCGTTGTGTTAAACAATTGTACTTGTTCATTAGTCCATGAGAGTCGTTGTGTGAACCATTTGTCCTTGTTTATTAGTCCATGTGGCTCGTTGTGTTGAACAATTGTAATTGTTCATTAGTCCATGTGACTCGTTGTGTGAACCATTTGTCCTTGTTCATTAGTCCTTGTGACTCGTTGTATTAAACAATTGTTCTTGTGCATTAGTCCATGTGACTCGTTGTGTGAACAATTTGTCCTTGTTTATTAGTCTTTGTGACTCGTTGTGTTGAACAATTGTAATTAATCATTAGTAAATGTGACTCATTGTGTGAACCATTTATCTTTGTTCATTAGTCCTTGTGACTCGTTGTGTTAAACAATTGTACTTGTTCATTAGTCCATGTGAGTCGTTGTGTGAACCATTTGTCCTTGTTCATTAGTCCATGTGACTCGTTGTGTGAACCATTTGTCCTTGTTCATTAGTCCATGTGACTCGTTGTGTGAAACATTTGTCCTTGTTCATTAGCCCTTGTGAGTCGTTGTGTGAACTATTTGTCCTTGTTTATTAGTAAACGTGACTCATTGTGTGAACCATTTGTCCTTGTTCATTAGTCCTTGTGACTCGTTGTGTTAAACAATTGTACTTGTTCATTAGTCCATGTGACGCGTTGTGTGAACCATTTGTCCTTGTTCATTAGTCCTTGGGACTCTTTGTGTGTACCATTTGTCCTTGTTCATAAGTCTATGTGACTCATTGTGTTTACCATTTGTTCTTGTTCATTAGTCCTTATGACTCGTTGTGTTAAACAATTGTACTTGTTCATTAGTTCATGAGAGTCGTTGTGTGAACCATTTGTCCTTGTTTATTAGTCCTTGTGGCTCGTTGTGTTGAGCAATTGTAATTGTTCATTAGTCCATGTGACTCGTTGTGTGAACCATTTGTCCTTTTCACTAGTCCTTGTAACTCGTTGTGTGAACCATTTGTCCTTATTCATTAGTCCTTGTGACTCGTTGTGTTAAACAATTGTTCTTGTGCATTAGTCCATGTGACTCGTAGTGTGAACCATTTGTCCTTGTTTATTAGTTCTTGTGGCTCGTTGTGTTGAACAATTGTAATTGTTCATTAGTCCATGTGACTCGTTATGTGAACCATTTGTCCTTGTTCATTAGTCCTTGTGACTCGATGTGTTAAACAATTGTACTTGTTCATTAGCCCATCTGAGTCATTTTGTGAACCAGTTGTCCTTGTTCATAAGTCCTTGTGACTCGTTGAGTGAACCAATTGTACTTGTTCAATAGTTCATGTGACTCGTTGTGTGAACCATTTGTCCTTGTTCATTAGTCCTTGTGACTCATTGTATGAACCATTTGTCCTTGTTCATTAGTCCTTGTGACTCGTTGTGTTAAATAATTGTACTTGTTCATTAGTCCATGTGATGCGTTGTGTGAACCATTTGTCCTTGTTCATTAGTCCTTGTGACTCTTTGCGTGTACCATTTGTCCTTGTTTATAAGTCTATGTGACTCGTTGTGTATACCATTTGTTCTTGTTCATTAGTCCTTATGACTCGTTGTGTTAAAGAATTGTACTTGTTCATTAGTTCATGAGAGTCGTTGTGTGAACCATTTGTCCTTGTTTATTATTCCTTGTGGCTCGTTGTGTTGAACAATTGTAATTGTTCATTAGTCCATGTGACTCGTTGTGTGAACCATTTGTCCTTGTTCACTAGTCATTGTAACTCGTTGTGTGAACCATTTGTCCTTGTTCATTAGTCCTTGTGACTCGTTGTGTTAAACAATTGTTCTTGTGCATTAGTCCATGTGACTCGTTGTGTTAAACAATTGTACTTGTTAGCCCATCTGAGTCGTTTTGTGAACCAGTTGTCCTTGTTCATAAGTCCTTGTGACTCGTTGTGTGAACCAATTGTACTTGTTCATTAGTTCATGTGACTCGTTGTGTGAACCATTTGTCCTTGTTCATAAGTCCTTGTGCCTCATTGTGTGAACCATTTGTCCTTGTTCATTAGTCCTTGTGACTCGTTGTGTTAAGCAATTGTACTTGTTCATTACTCCATGTGACGTGTTGTGTGAACCATTTGTCTGTCTTCATTTGTCCTTGTGACTCTTTGTGTGTACCATTTGTCCTTGTTCATGTGTCTATGTGACTCGTTATGTGTACCATTTGTCCTTGTTCATTAGTTTTTGCCACTCGTTATGTTAAACAATTGTACTTGTTCATTAGTCCATGAGAGTCGTTGTGTGAACCATTTGTCCTTGTTTATTCGTCCCTATGGCTCGTTGTATTGAACAATTATAATTGTTCATTAGTCCATTTGACTCGTTGTGTTAAACAATTGTACTTGTTCATTAGCCCATCTGAGTCGTTTTGTGAACCAGTTGTCCTTGTTCATAAGTCCTTGTTACTCGTTGTGTGAACCAATTGTACTTGTTCATTAGTTCATGTGACTCGTTGTGTGAACCATTTGTCCTTGTTCATTAGTCCTTGTGCCTCATTGTGTGAACCATTTGTCCTTGTTCATTAGTCCTTGTGACTCGTTGTCTTAAGCAATTGTACGTGTTCATTACTCCATGTGACGCGTTGTGTGAACCATTTGTCCTTGTTCATTTGTCCTTGTGACTCTTTGTGTGTACCGTTTGTCCTTGTTCATGTGTCTATGTGACTCGTTGTGTGTACCATTTATCCTTGTTCATTAGTTTTTGCGACTCGTTGTGTTAAACAATTGTACTTGTTCATTAGTCCATGAGAGTCGTTGTGTGAACCATTTGTCCTTGTTTATTAGTCCATGTGGCTCGTTGTGTTGAACAATTGTAATTGTTCATTAGTCCATGTGACTCGTTGTGTGAACCATTTGTCCTTGTTCATTAGTCCTTGTGACTCGTTGTATTAAACAATTGTTCTTGTGCATTAGTCCATGTGACTCGTTGTGTGAACAATTTGTCCTTGTTTATTAGTCTTTGTGACTCGTTGTGTTGAACAATTGTAATTAATCATTAGTAAATGTGACTCATTGTGTGAACCATTTATCTTTGTTCATTAGTCCTTGTGACTCGTTGTGTTAAACAATTGTACTTGTTCATTAGTCCATGTGAGTCGTTGTGTGAACCATTTGTCCTTGTTCATTAGTCCATGTGACTCGTTGTGTGAACCATTTGTCCTTGTTCATTAGTCCATGTGACTCGTTGTGTGAAACATTTGTCCTTGTTCATTAGCCCTTGTGAGTCGTTGTGTGAACTATTTGTCCTTGTTTATTAGTAAACGTGACTCATTGTGTGAACCATTTGTCCTTGTTCATTAGTCCTTGTGACTCGTTGTGTTAAACAATTGTACTTGTTCATTAGTCCATGTGACGCGTTGTGTGAACCATTTGTCCTTGTTTATTAGTCCTTGGGACTCTTTGTGTGTACCATTTGTCCTTGTTCATAAGTCTATGTGACTCATTGTGTTTACCATTTGTTCTTGTTCATTAGTCCTTATGACTCGTTGTGTTAAACAATTGTACTTGTTCATTAGTTCATGAGAGTCGTTGTGTGAACCATTTGTCCTTGTTTATTAGTCCTTGTGGCTCGTTGTGTTGAGCAATTGTAATTGTTCATTAGTCCATGTGACTCGTTGTGTGAACCATTTGTCCTTTTCACTAGTCCTTGTAACTCGTTGTGTGAACCATTTGTCCTTATTCATTAGTCCTTGTGACTCGTTGTGTTAAACAATTGTTCTTGTGCATTAGTCCATGTGACTCGTAGTGTGAACCATTTGTCCTTGTTTATTAGTTCTTGTGGCTCGTTGTGTTGAACAATTGTAATTGTTCATTAGTCCATGTGACTCGTTATGTGAACCATTTGTCCTTGTTCATTAGTCCTTGTGACTCGATGTGTTAAACAATTGTACTTGTTCATTAGCTCATCTGAGTCATTTTGTGAACCAGTTGTCCTTGTTCATAAGTCCTTGTGACTCGTTGAGTGAACCAATTGTACTTGTTCAATAGTTCATGTGACTCGTTGTGTGAACCATTTGTCCTTGTTCATTAGTCCTTGTGACTCATTGTATGAACCATTTGTCCTTGTTCATTAGTCCTTGTGACTCGTTGTGTTAAATATTTGTACTTGTTCATTAGTCCATGTGATGCGTTGTGTGAACCATTTGTCCTTGTTCATTAGTCCTTGTGACTCTTTGCGTGTACCATTTGTCCTTGTTTATAAGTCTATGTGACTCGTTGTGTATACCATTTGTTCTTGTTCATTAGTCCTTATGACTCGTTGTGTTAAAGAATTGTACTTGTTCATTAGTTCATGAGAGTCGTTGTGTGAACCATTTGTCCTTGTTTATTATTCCTTGTGGCTCGTTGTGTTGAACAATTGTAATTGTTCATTAGTCCATGTGACTCGTTGTGTGAACCATTTGTCCTTGTTCACTAGTCATTGTAACTCGTTGTGTGAACCATTTGTCCTTGTTCATTAGTCCTTGTGACTCGTTGTGTTAAACAATTGTTCTTGTGCGTTAGTCCATGTGACTCGTTGTGTTAAACAATTGTACTTGTTAGCCCATCTGAGTCGTTTTGTGAACCAGTTGTCCTTGTTCATAAGTCCTTGTGACTCGTTGTGTGAACCAATTGTACTTGTTCATTAGTTCATGTGACTCGTTGTGTGAACCATTTGTCCTTGTTCATAAGTCCTTGTGCCTCATTGTGTGAACCATTTGTCCTTGTTCATTAGTCCTTGTGACTCGTTGTGTTAAGCAATTGTACTTGTTCATTACTCCATGTGACGCGTTGTGTGAACCATTTGTCTGTCTTCATTTGTCCTTGTGACTCTTTGTGTGTACCATTTGTCCTTGTTCATGTGTCTATGTGACTCGTTATGTGTACCATTTGTCCTTGTTCATTAGTTTTTGCCACTCGTTATGTCAAACAATTGTACTTGTTCATTAGTCCATGAGAGTCGTGTGAACCATTTGTCCTTGTTTATTCGTCCCTATGGCTCGTTGTATTGAACAATTGTAATTGTTCATTAGTCCATTTGACTCGTTGTGTTAAACAATTGTACTTGTTCATTAGCCCATCTGAGTCGTTTTGTGAACCAGTTGTCCTTGTTCATAAGTCCTTGTTACTCGTTGTGTGAACCAATTGTACTTGTTCATTAGTTCATGTGACTCGTTGTGTGAACCATTTGTCCTTGTTCATTAGTCCTTGTGCCTCATTGTGTGAACCATTTGTCCTTGTTCATTAGTCCTTGTGACTCGTTGTGTTAAGCAATTGTACGTGTTCATTACTCCATGTGACGCGTTGTGTGAACCATTTGTCCTTGTTCATTTGTCCTTGTGACTCTTTGTGTGTACCGTTTGTCCTTGTTCATGTGTCTATGTGACTCGTTGTGTGTACCATTTGTCCTTGTTCATTAGTTTTTGCGACTCGTTGTGTTAAACAATTGTACTTGTTCATTAGTCCATGAGAGTCGTTGTGTGAACCATTTGTCCTTGTTTATTAGTCCATGTGGCTCGTTGTGTTGACCAATTGTAATTGTTCATTAGTCCATGTGACTCGTTGTGTGAACCATTTGTCCTTGTTCATTAGTCCTTGTGACTCGTTGTATTAAACAATTGTTCTTGTGCATTAGTCCATGTGACTCGTTGTGTGAACAATTTGTCCTTGTTTATTAGTCTTTGTGACTCGTTGTGTTGAACAATTGTAATTAATCATTAGTAAATGTGACTCTTTGTGTGAACCATTTATCTTTGTTCATTAGTCCTTGTGACTCGTTGTGTTAAACAATTGTACTTGTTCATTAGTCCATGTGAGTCGTTGTGTGAACCATTTGTCCTTGTTCATTAGTCCATGTGACTCGTTGTGTGAACCATTTGTCCTTGTTCATTAGTCCATGTGACTCGTTGTGTGAAACATTTGTCCTTGTTCATTAGCCCTTGTGCGTCGTTGTGTGAACTATTTGTCCTTGTTTATTAGTAAACGTGACTCATTGTGTGAACCATTTGTCCTTGTTCATTAGTCCTTGTGACTCGTTGTGTTAAACAATTGTACTTGTTCATTAGTCCATGTGACGCGTTGTGTGAACCATTTGTCCTTGTTCATTAGTCCTTGGGACTCTTTGTGTGTACCATTTGTCCTTGTTCATAAGTCTATGTGACTCATTGTGTTTACCATTTGTTCTTGTTCATTAGTCCTTATGACTCGTTGTGTTAAACAATTGTACTTGTTCATTAGTTCATGAGAGTCGTTGTGTGAACCATTTGTCCTTGTTTATTAGTCCTTGTGGCTCGTTGTGTTGAGCAATTGTAATTGTTCATTAGTCCATGTGACTCGTTGTGTGAACCATTTGTCCTTTTCACTAGTCCTTGTAACTCGTTGTGTGAACCATTTGTCCTTATTCATTAGTCCTTGTGACTCGTTGTGTTAAACAATTGTTCTTGTGCATTAGTCCATGTGACTCGTAGTGTGTACCATTTGTCCTTGTTCATTAGTTCTTGTGACTCATTGTGTTAAACAATTGTACTTGTTCATTAGTCCATGAGAGTCGTTGTGTGAACCATTTGTCCTTGTTTATTAGTCCCTGTGGCTCGTTGTGTTGAACAATTGTAATTGTTCATTAGTCCATTTGACTCGTTGTGTGAACCATTTGTCCTTGTTCACTAGTCCTTATAACTCATTGTGTGAACCATTTGTCCTTGTTCAGTAGTCCATGTGACTCGTTGTGTGAACCATTTATCCTACTTCATTAGCCCTTTACTCGTTGTGTGAACTATTTGTTCTTGTTTATAAGTAAATGTGACTCGTTGTGTGAACCATTTACCCTTGTTCATTAGTCCTTGTGACTCGTTGTGTTAAACAATTATACTTGTTCTTTAGTCCATGTGACTCGTTGTGTGAACCATTTGTCCTTGTTTATTAGTCCTTGTGGCTCGTTGTTTTGAACAATTGTAATTGTTGATTAGTCCATGTGACTCGTTATGTGAACCATTTGTCCTTGTTCATTAGTCCTTTTGAATCGATGTGTTAAACAATTGTACTTGTTCATTAGCCCATCTGAGTCGTTTTGTGAACCAGTTCCTTGTTCATAAGTCCTTGTGACTCGTTGTGTGAACCAATTGTACTTGTTTATTAGTTCATGTGACTCGTTGTGTGAACCATTTGTCCTTGTGACTCATTGTGTGAACCATTTGTCCTTGTTCATTAGTCCTTGTGACTCGTTGTGTTAAGCAATTGTACTTGTTCATTACTCCATGTGACGCGTTGTGTGAACCATTTGTCCTTATTCATTTGTCCTTGTGACTCTTTGTGTGTACCATTTGTCCTTGTTCATGTGTCTATGTGACTCGTTGTGTGTACAATTTTCCTTGTTCATTAGTTTTTGCGACCCGTTGTGTTTAACAATTGTACTTGTTCATTAGTCCATCACAGTCGTTGTGTGAACCATTTGTCCTTGTTTATTAGTCCCTGTGGCTCGTTGTGTTGAACAATTGTAATTGTTCATTAGTCCATGTGACTCGTTGTGTGAACCATTTGTCCTTGTTCATTAGTCCTTGTGACTCGTTGTGTTAAACAATTGTTCTTGTGCATTAGTCCATGTGACTCGTTGTGTGAACAATTTGTCCTTGTTTATTAGTCTTTTTGACTCGTTGTGTTGAACAATTGTAATTAATCATTAGTAAATGTGACTCGTTGTGTGAACCATTTATCTTTGTTCATTAGTCCTTGTGACTCGTTGTGTTAAACAATTGTACTTGTTCATTAGTCCATGTGAGTCGTTGTGTGAACAATTTGTCCTTGTTCATTAGTCCATGTGACTCATTGTGAGAACCATTTTGTCCTTGTTCATTAGTCCATGTGACTCGTTGTGTGAACCATTTGTCCTTGTTCATTAGCCCTTGTGAGTTGTTGTGTGAACTATTTGTCCTTGTTTATTAGTCCATGCGACTCGTTGTAATTGTTCATTAGTCCATGCGACTCGTTGTGTGAACCATTTGTCCTTGTTCACTAGTCCTTGTAACTCGTTGTGTGAACCATTTGTCCTTGTTCATTAGTCCTTGTAACTCGTTGTGTTAAACAATTGTTCTTGTGCATTAGTCCATGTGACTCGTTGTGTGAACCATTTGTCCTTGTTTATTAGTCTTTGTGGCTCGTTGTGTTGAACAATTGTAATTAATCATTAGTAAATGTGACTCGTTATGTGAACCATTTGTCCTTGTTCATTAGTCCTTGTGACTCGATGTGTTAAACAATTGTACTTGTTCATTAGTCCATGTGACTCGTTGTGTGAACCATTTGTCCTTGTTCATTAGTCCTTGTGACTCGATGTGTTAAACAATTGTACTTGTTCATTAGCCCTGAGTCGTTTTGTGAACCAGTTGTCCTTGTTCATAAGTCCTTGTGACTCGTTGTGTGAACCAATTGTACTTGTTCATTAGTTCATGTGACAGGTTGTGTGAACCATTTGTCCTTGTTCATTAGGCCTTGTGACTCATTGTGTGAACCATTTGTCCTTGTTCATTAGTCCTTGTGACTCCTTGTGTTAAACAATTGTACTTGTTCATTACTCCATGTGACGCGTTGTATGAACCTGCAGTGTAATGTCCAAGGGTTTAGACAAAAACAACAATCAAACCAGCAGAAATAAAAGAAATTCTCAGGAATGCAATAAACTTGTGCTAATTAATAAAATTATGAATTGACCTCCTAAAATCATGAAACTTGGCAGTAAATTACTTTGATATAAGAACTACTTCTGAGCAGAAGACCAAGATTTTTAGAGGACTCAAAGTATTTTTAAGACTCAATCGAACCGATCGATGACACAAAGGATCGTAATTGAGACATTCGAGATAATGCTTGAAAGGAGGGAACTTGGATATAATTATCAACTGAAAAAACCCACAGAATACTCACAGGGAATCAAGCTAATAATTTGGGGTGTTAGAGTTAAGAAATTCCACAGATTAACACAGAAAGACTCAATCGAAACAAACAAAGAAAGCTAAACTATCCACAATCTAAGCACGGGAAGGTTTATGCTCTACTAACAGTACTTAATCAATAACCACAATCTAAGCACAAAGTTATTATCAAGCCCGACTCTAATCTACGACTAAGCACAAGATTAAGAGGTTTAAATTTGAGAGAAATTTCGTGTTTCATTCATAAATCATTTGTGTTACAACAAACCGAGCTAAGGTCCTTATATAGGCCTTTTTAGGTTACAAACTTGAAAGAAAAACAACATCCAAGGGTCGTGGATCTCTCCTCACATGCTGGTAAGAGTCCAAGTACAATATTACAACGGTTTAAAAGCTCTTAATTGTAAATTGGAATGAAAACAAAAGAGAAATGCAGTGACAAAGTGACATGTTGTGGTCCTTTGCCGCATTCTTTTGGCTTTTCTCGTTGAATGTAGGCACTCGAGGACGAAATGATTGAGTCCTTGGCATTAAAATTGGCTCTAGGTCGTATCTGGTATATGGGAAGACAAGCCAAAAGTTCCTTGCATGCTTTTTCCTCATGGTTTAGCCAGAAATGGAAAGATTGCTTTTGTTGTTTGTCAATTTCTCATTCTGCTGTCTCACTTAGTTTTCTATGACTTGCATTGTGATTCTTCCTTGGACCCCTAGGACTTTTCTGAGCTTAGTTTAATGGCCAACCAGCTGGCCATGGTGGCAGCTGGTGGTTGGGCTTGTACTCGTACCTATTAGCCACTAAACCTAGCCCATTTCGGTTGCTTCCTCGAAGTGGTTGTGGTGTTGTTTTGGCCTCGCTTGCATTTGTGGAGTATCCCGGTCAGTAGCTCCGCCGCAACCTCCCTGGTTGAACAGGGCTTGTCCTCAAGCCGGTGGCTCCTCCCCTCAGCATCCTCATAATATGGACTTAGGTCACCTATATTGAAAGTGCCATGCACCTCATACTCTCCTGGTAGATCCACCTTGTAGGCATTTGGACCAATCCTCTCAATAATTTCAAAGGGGCCATCAGCTCTTGGCATTAACTTGTTCTTTCTTCTTGATGGAAACCTCTCTTTCCTTAAATGAACCCAGACTAAATCCCCTGGAACAAATTCTTTTTCTTTTCTCGAGGTACCTTGGACTGTTTCTCGTACTTCTCATTGGTCTTCTCAATCTCTCTTTTCACAGTTTCATGGAGTTTCAACAGCTGTTCTGCCCTGGCCTTAGCATCATGATTCATCTCATTTCTTGGTACAGATGATAAGTCTATAGGCATTAGGGGGTTAATCCCATAGACAACCTCAAAAGGACTATGACCAGTAGCAGTTGAGGGTGATCTGTTGAAGGCAAATTCTGCTGCTGCTAATTTGATGTCCCAGTCTTTTAGACTCTTGCTCACAATACATCTCAGAATCCTCCCCAAGGTTTTGTTGGTGACCTCAGTTTGGCCATCTGTTTGGGGGTGGTGAGATGTACTGAACAACAGTTTGGTCTTGAGTAGCTTCCATAGAGTTTTCCAAAAGTAACTCATGAACTTTGTATCCCTATCTGATACAATTGTCTTTGGAATCCCATGAAGCCTTACAATTTCCTTCAAGTATAGCTCAAAGAACACTAGCAAGATCCTCTCTGTCTTCTTGCAAGCTATGAAATGGGCCATTTTACTAAACCTATCAACAACAACCATGATTGAATCCTTTCCTCTCTCGTGTTCTTCTTGGCAGTGCAACAATAAAATCCATGCTCACATCTTCCCATGGCCTGCTTGGTACTGGTAATGGAACATATGGACCAGTCTGGAAAGAACTCTTAGCCATTTGACATACTGAACATCTCCTGAGAACATTTTGGACATCCCCCATCATCTTTGGCCAATAGAACTGTTCTTGTAGTATGTCCAGTGTCTTTTGAACACCAAAATGCCCTCCTAAGCCTCCTGAATGGACTTCCCTGATTAGGAGGTCCCTGTAGGAACCTCTTGGAACACAGAGCTTGTTCCCTTGGAATAGAAACCCATCTTGCAGCAAGTACTTGTTCCCTGGAACCCTATGCCCTTCAAACTGTGTGATCCACTCTTCAGAGAAGTCAGGGTCTTCCTTGTACATCTCTTTCATGAACTCAAAACCAAGGACATTTTGTTTCCCTTCTTTATACTTGCTGGAAAAGGTGAATGATTGCAAGTACTCCACCCATTTAGCATGCCTGTGACTCAACTTGTGCTGGCCATTGATATATTTCAATGCTTCATGATCAGAGTGCAACACAAATGGCTTTGGTTTCAAATAGTGACTCCAATGCATGACTCGCCCGATAATTGCATAAAATTCTTTGTCATAGGTAGAATACTTTAACTTAGCTCCATTCAACTTCTCACCAAGTAAGCTACAGGTTTCGAGCTTGGATCAGATCGCACCAATGCCTACCCCACTGGCATCACACTCTACTTCAAAGAGTTGATCAAAGTCTGGCAACTTCAAAATAGGGGTCTCACACATCAATTTCTTAATCCTCTCAAAGGATCGCTGAGCACTCTCGGACCCAGTGGAACTCCCCTTTCTTCATACACTCAGTAATTGAGCAACAACTGAATCAAGTTCTTGATAAATCTCCTATAAAAGGAGGCCAATCCATGGAACCCCCCACCTCAGTGATTGTTTTAGGAGTAGGCCATGATTGAATGGCCACAATTTTATCCCGATCAATCGTAATCCCTCTTCCAGAGACAATGTACCCTAGGAATGCCACTTCTTCAACCATAAAAGTGCATTTCTCTATCTTGCCAAATAGCTTTTGTTCCTTGAGGATCCTGAACACAGCTTCAAGATGTTTCAAGTGTTCTCTTTCACCGCCGCTATAAACCAAGATGTCATCAAAGTAGACCATCGCAAATTTGCCTAAACATGGCCTTAGCACTCAGTCATCAGTCTCATAAAGGTGCTTGGTGCATTAGAAAGACCAAATGGCATCACAAGCCACTCATACAGTCCATGTTTAGTTTTGAAGGCAGTCTTCCACTCATCTCCTTCCCTTATCCTGACTTGATGGTACCCTTGCCTGAGATCAATTTTAGAAAATACCATGGCACCACTTGAGCTCATCTAAACATGTCATCCAACCTTGGTATTGGGAACCTGTACTTGACAGTGATGTTGTTAATGGCCCTATCTGTCAAGACACATCCTCCATGTTCCATCTTTCTTGGGAACAAGTAGGGCAGTGGACTCGCACAAGGACCGAGAGATTCCCCGACAAATCCTTTACTCATAAGTTCTTCAATCTGGTTTTGCAACTCTCTGGTAGCAGTTGGATCACTTCTATAAGCTGGCCTGTTGGGAAGCACTGAGCCTGGAACAAGGTCAATGTGGTGCTCAATGCCCCTCAATGGTGGCAATCCACTAGGCGTTCTCTTGAAATACCTCTTTATACCTCTCGAATTAATGGTCTAACTTCAGTAGGTATCTCAGGGTTCCCTTCCTTGCTTACTTCTTTGGATAGTAACATCCAGACAGGTTGTTCTTGCTTTATTTCTTTGATCATGGCTGCTTCAGAAAGAAATAGCCACACCATTGTTCTCCTCTGGCATACTTGGACCTCCATAGTTTCTCTGGTTGGGTGGTAATGGGGTCAGAGTAACTTTCTTGCCTTCATGCTTGAAACTATAGATGTTATCCTTCCCATGGTGAGTGGTATTCCTGTCATACTCCCATGGTCTTCCTAAGAGTAGGTGGCAGGCATCCATTGGAACAATATCACACAAGACTTCATCTTTATACACCTTCCCAATAGAAAATGGAACCAAGCATTGCTTGTCCACCCTTACTTCTGCTCCCTTGTTCAACCATCTCAACTTGTAAGGGTTTGGGTGCTCTTGAGTTGTCAGGTTGAGTTTACTAACCATGGCATTTGATGCCACATTTGTACAACTTCCCCATCTATGATCGTGTTACAAACCCTCCCCGGATCGTGCATCCGGTTCTGAATATCGGGATCTTTGATCGCTTCCAGAGGTGAGTGTTGGGAATGCATAACCTCCACAAGACTAAGTTGTGACCTGTATCGTGGGGGCCACAACTCGCATCTTGTTCTGGTTCTCCTTCGCCTCCGCTTCCTCCATTATCGTGGTCTCATCTTCCTCATACTGAACCAAACCTTCTCTCTCCCACTGCTCTACTTCCATTGCTGTCAAGGTTCTCTTAGAAGGACAGTCCTTCCTAAAATGGCCATACCCTTGGCACTGGAAGCATTTAATTTTCCCATCATCACGAGATGTGTTGGTTCTAGGATTCACATGACTCTTCCCCTTGTCTGGTGTTGGTTGGGTTGCAATTTTTGGAGTTTCTCCAATCCTAACCCCAGAAAAAGGTTTGAAAGTGGGTCCGTAAGGGGTTTGGAAGCAGTGACTTTGGCTTTTCCCATCTTTTCAATCCTCAATGCCAGGTTGACTGCCTCATCAAAGGACCAGACTTGTTGCATTCTAACCCTTATAGCAATCTTAGGATCTAATCCCTCAACAAACCTAGCAATTTTCTGCTCAGGCTTCTCAGTGATCTCACATTGCAGGGTAAGTTGTTCAAAGCTCCTAAGATAAGACTCAACAGATTGTTGGTCTTGTTTTAGTCAAGTTAACTTGATAAACATATCCCGTGTGTAATCTTTAGCTATAAACTTATCCTTCAATTTCTTTTTAAGCTTTAGCCAAGATTTAATGGGTTCCTTGCCCTCTCTCATTCTCTGGCCTTTCAGGGTTTCATACCAAAGTGAGGCATAACCTTTGAATTTAAGGATAGAAACTTTGAAAGCTTTCCTGTCAGTATATCCCTTAAATTCAAAGACTCTCTCAACAGTTCTAATCCAGTCTAACAAATCTTCAGGATTTAAACTACCATGGAAATCAGGAATTTCTACCTTTATATCTTTGTCTCTTTCCATGTAGATGCCCTCTGCCATAGATTCATCAGTATCTGACAAGTCTTCTCCCTGTTCCTGGTGGTATGGTTGTCCTCTCCCTGCTCCAACAAAGCCTCTACCCCTGCCTCTGCCTCTGTAGGGTGGCCTGTTAGGAACTCCTTCTGCAAGAGTGTTGACAATATTCACCAGTTCATTGATTCTTCCTGCTATCTGATCCACCCAGGTCTCAATACCAGTAAATCTCTCTTCACTCATGGGTTATTTTTTGTAGTTTTGTTGTAGTTAGGGTAAAAATGAACTCACTTTCCTTCCCAAGACTAACACAAGATGGAATCGTGTTAAGACCTTGCTCTGATATACCAATTTGCAGTGTAATGTCCAAGGGTTTAGACAAAAACAACAATCAAATCAGCAGAAATAAAAGAAATTCTCAGGAATGCAATAAACTTGTGCTAATTAATAAAATTATGAATTGACCTCCTAAAATCATGAAACTTGGCAGTAAATTACTTTGATATAAGAACTACTTCTGAGCAGAAGACCAAGATTTTTAGAGGACTCAAAGTATTTTTAAGACTCAACTGAACTGACTGACAGACACAAAGGACTGTAATTGAGACAGTTCTGAGATAATGCTTGAAAGGAGGGAACTTGGATATAATTATCAACTGAAAAAACCCACAGAATACTCACAGGGAATCAAGCTAATAATTTGGGGTGTTAGAGTTAAGAAATTCCACAGATTAACACAGAAAGACTCAATGAAACAAACAAAGCAAAGCTAAACTATCCACAAGTCTAAGCACAGAAGGTTTATGCTCTACTAACAGTGTACTTAATCAATAACCACAGTCTAAGCACAAAGTTATTATCAAGCCTGACTCTAATCTACAGACTAAGCACAAGATTAAGAGGTTTAAATTTGAGAGAAATCTCAGGTTTCATTCATAAATCAGCTGTGTTACAACAGTCTGAGCTAAGGTCCTTATATAGGCCTTTTTAGGTTACAAACTTGAAAGAAAAACAACATCCAAGGGTCAGGATCTCTCCTCACATGCTGGTAAGAGTCCAAGTACAATATTACAACGGTTTAAAAGCTCTTAATTGTAAACTGGAATGAAAACAAAAGAGAAATGCAGTGTGACAAAGTGACATGTTGTGGTCCTTTGCCGCATTGTTGGCTTTTTCTGTTGAATGTAGGCACTCGAGGACGAAATGATTGAGTCCTTGGCATTAAAATTGGCTCTAGGTCGTATCTGGTATATGGGAAGACAAGCCAAAAGTTCCTTGCATGCTTTTTCCTCATGGTTTAGCCAGAAATGGAAAGATTGCTTTTGTTGTTTGTCAATTTCTGCAGTTCTGTTCCAGCTTAGTTTTCTATGACTTGCATTGTGATTCTTCCTTGGACCCCTAGGACTTTTCTGAGCTTAGTTTAATGGCCAACCAGCTGGCCATGGTGGCAGCTGGTGGTTGGGCTTGTACTCGTACCTATTAGCCACTAAACCTAGCCCATTCTGGTTGCTTCCTGAAGTGGTTGTGGTGTTGTTTTGGCCTGCTTGCATTTGTGGAGTATCCTGGTCAGTAGCTCCTGCTGCAGAACCATTTGTCCTTGTTCATTTGTCCTTGTGATTCTTTGTGTGTACCATTTGTCCTTGTTCATGTGTCTATGTGACTCGTTGTGTGTACCATTTGTCCTTGTTCATTAGTTTTGTGACTCGTTGTGTTAAACAATTGTACTTGTTCATTAGTCCATGAGAGTCGTTGTGTGAACCAATCGTCCTTGTTTATTAGTCCCTGTGGCTCGTTGTGTTGAACAATTGTAATTGTTCATTAGTCCATTTGACTCGTTGTGTGAACCATTTGTCCTTGTTCACTAGTCCTTATAACTCGTTGTGTGAACCATTTGTCCTTGTTCATTAGTCCTTGTGACTCGTTGTGTTAAACAATTGTTCTTGTATATTAGTCCATATGAGTCGTTGTGTGAACCATTTGTCCTTGTTTATTAGTCTTTGTGACTCGTTGTGTTGAACAATTGTAATTAATCATTAGTAAATGTGACATGTTGTGTAAACCATTTATCTTTGTTCATTAGTCCTTGTGACTCGTTGTGTTAAACAATTGTACTTGTTCATTAGTCCATGTGAGTCGTTGTGTGAACCATTTGTCCTTGTTCATTAGTCCTTGTGACTCGTTGTGTGAACCATTTGTCCTTGTTCATTAGTCCATGTGACTCATTGTGTGAACCATTTGTGTTGTTCACTACTCCTTCTAACTCGTTGTGTAAACCCGTTATCCTTGTTCATTAATCCTTGTGACTCGTTGTGTTAAAACAATTGTACTTGTTCAATAGTCCATGTGACTCGTTGTGTGAACCATTTGTGCTTGTTCATTAGCCCTTGTGACTCGTTGTGTTAAACAACTGTACTTGTTCCTTAGTCCATGTGACTCGTTGTGTGTACCATTTTTCCTTGTTCATTAGTCCTTGTGACTCGTTGTGTTAAACAATTGTACTTAATCATTAGTCCATGTGAGTCGTTGTGTGAACCATTTGTCCTTGTTTATTAGTCCCTGTGGCTCGTTGTGTTGAACAATTGTAATTGTTCATTAGTCCATGTGACTCGTTGTGTGAACCATTTGTCCTTGTTCATTAGTCCTTGTGACTCGTTGTGTTAAACAATTGTTCTTGTGCATTAGTCCATGTGACTCGTTGTGTGAACAATTTGTCCTTGTTTATTAGTCTTTTTGACTCGTTGTGTTGAACAATTGTAATTAATCATTAGTAAATGTGGCTCGTTGTGTTGACCGATTATAATTGTTCATTAGTCCATGTGACTCGTTATGTGAACCATTTATCCTTGTTCATTAGTCCTGGTGACTCGTTGTGTGAACCACTTGTCCTTTTTCATTAGTCCTTATGACTCGTTGTGTTAAACAATTGTTCTTGTGCATTAGTCCATGTGACTCGCTGTGTGAACCATTTGTCCTTGTTTATTAGTCTTTGTGACTCGTTAGGTTAAAAAATTGTAATTAATCATTAGTAAATGTGACTCGTTGTGTGAACCATTTATCTTTGTTCATTAGTCCTTGTGACTCGTTGTGTTAAACAATTGTACTTGTTCATTAGTCCATGTGAGTCGTTGTGTGAACCATTTGTCCTTGTTCATTAGTCCTTGTGACTCGTTGTGTGAACCATTTGTCCTTGTTCATTAGTCTTTGTGACTCGTTATGTTAAATAATTGTTCTTATGCATTAGTCCAGGTGACTCGTTTTATGAACAATTTGTCCTTGTTTATTAGTCTTTGTGACTCGTTGTGTTGAACAATTGTAATTAATCATTAGTAAATGTCACTCGTTGTGTGAACCATTTATCTTTTTTCATTAGTCCTTGTGACTCGTTGTGTTAAACAATTGTACTTGTTCATTAGTCCATGTGAGTCGTTGTGTGAACCATTTGTCCTTGTTCATTAGTCCATGTGACTCGTTGTGTGAACCATTTGTCCTTGTTCATTAGTCCATGTGACTCGTTGTGTGAACCATTTGTCTTTGTTCATTAGCCCTTGTGAGTCGTTGTGTGAACTATTTGTCCTTGTTTATTAGTAAATGTGACTCGTTGTGTGAACCATTTATCCTTGTTCATTAGTCATTGTGACTCGTTGTGTTAAATAATTGTACTTGTTCATTAGTCCATGTGAGTCGTTGTGTGAACCATTTGTTATTGTTCATTAGTCCATGTGACTCGTTGTGTGAACCATTTGTCCTTGTTCATTAGTCCATGTGACTCGTTGTGTGAACCATTTGTCCTTGTTCATTAGCCCTTGTAAGTCGTTGTGTGAACTATTTGTCCTTGTTTATTAGTAAATGTGACTCGTTGTGTGAACCATTTATCCTTGTTCATTAGTCCTTGTGACTCGTTGTGTTAAACAATTGTACTTGGTTATTAGTCGATGGGAGTCGTTGTGTGAACCATTTGTCCTTGTTTATTAGTCCTTGTGGCTCGTTGTGTTGAAAAATTGTAATTGTTCATTAGTCCATGTGACTCTTTGTGTGAACCATTTGTCCTTGTTTAGTAGTCCTTGTAACTCGTTGTGTGAACCATTTGTCCTTGTTCATTAGTCCTTGTGACTCGTTGTGTTAAACAATTGTTCTTGTGCATTAGTCCATATGACTCGTTGTGTGAACCATTTGTTCTTGTTTATTAGTCTTTGTGACTCGTTGTGTTGAACAATTGTAATTAATCATTAGTAAATGTGACTCGTTGTGTGAACAATTGTACTTGTTCATTAGTCCTTTTGACTCGTTGTGTGAACCATTTGTCCTTGTTCAGTAGTCTATGTAACTCGTTGTGTGAACCATTTATCCTTGTTCATTAGCCCTTATGACTCGTTGTGTGAACTATTTTTCCTTGTTTATAAGTAATTGTGACTCATTGTGTGAACCATTTACCCTTGTTCATTAGTCCTTGTGACTCGTTGTGTTAATCAATTGTACTTGTTCATTAGTCTATGTGACTCATTGTGTGAACCATTTGGCCTTGTTTATTAGTCCCTGTGGCTCGTTGTGTTGAACAATTAAACTTTTTCATTAGTCCATTTGACTCGTTATGTGAACCATTTGTCCTTGTTAATTAGTCCTTGTGACTCAATGTGTTAAACAATTGTACTTGTTCATTAGCCCATCTGAGTCGTTTAGTGAACCATTTGTCCTTTTTCATAAGTCCTTGTGACTCGTTGTGTGAACCAATTGTACTTATTCATTAGTCCATGTGACTCGTTGTGTGAACCATTTGTCCTTGTTCATTAGTCCTTGTGACTCATTGTGTGAACCATTTGTCCTTGTTCATTAGTCCTTGTGACTCGTTGTGTTAAACAATTGTACTTGTTCATTACTCCATGTGACGCGTTGTGTGAATCATTTGTCCTTGTTCATTAGTCCTTGTAACTCGTTGTGTGAACCATTTGTCCTTGTTCATTAGTCCTTGTGACTCGTTATGTTAAACAATTGTTCTTATGCATTAGTCCAGGTGACTCGTTTTATGAACAATTTGTCCTTGTTTATTAGTCTTTGTGACTCGTTGTGTTGAACAATTGTAATTAATCATTAGTAAATGTCACTCGTTGTGTGAACCATTTGTGCTTGTTCATTAGCCCTTGTGACTCGTTGTGTTAAACAACTGTACTTGTTCCTTAGTCCATGTGACTCGTGTTGGAATATGTGTCCTCCGACAATAATGCGATCACGACTGTTGATCATGATGATCACATGTTTAAGTCTCATTAAAATGAATACAATTGGGAAGTAATATTGTTATCGTCAACCTGGTCAACATATATCGGTAATGATTGGTGACTAGAGTTTGACATTCTTTGTCGTGTGACGGTGGTGATCGTTGACCCCTAGGTCATACCT
The DNA here is from genome assembly GCF_048544455.1 of Silene latifolia. Classification (NCBI taxonomy): domain Eukaryota; kingdom Viridiplantae; phylum Streptophyta; class Magnoliopsida; order Caryophyllales; family Caryophyllaceae; genus Silene; species Silene latifolia. Next base: position 217,934,934 of record NC_133534.1, read on the forward strand.
AAAGGGCAACACTCTTAATTGATTATTTAATTAATCGTATAATGTTACGAGTTAATTAAATTACTTGAAAATTGACGGACGATTTTGGAAGTAAAATTTACGTATCATATTGAAATGTGATTTAATAAGATACGGTCTGAGTAATTGAATTGTATCATTACTCGGATGAAATAATTGTTTAATGTAACAATTAAATTGAATGAATTGTTATAAATACAATCAGTTGTGATTTATAAATTGGTAAAATATTTTGGCACAAGTAATTATGATATTACTAAGTCGATTTTGTATGTGACGTATTTTTATTAATACGTTGATTTTTAATATGTTAAAAATACATAACAAATATATGTGACATGTGACATGTAACATATTGACAATTGACAAAATTAATATGGAATCCATATTAGCTAAAGGTGCCGAAAATAGGAGGGGCTTTTAAGCTAATTAATTGTTTAATTAGTAGCTAAACACAATGATTGTTTTGCTTTAGTAGCCATGCAAGCCTATGGTGCATTGTGAAGACAAACCATTTCATGCATTGGCTCACCCAAAAGCCCCCCCTACCACCCGGTTTTTGATGTGAAAAACCATCATTGGTTTTTCATTCTATTTTACCTATTACTCTAAAATGTGTTAGAAATTAATTCATTCCACTCATCATCCAAAAATATAGTTTTAGAGAGAATTAAAATCCTCCCTTTTATCTCTCTAAAAACCGAAATAGTATAAGAGTTAATAAATATTTTGGTTCCATTTTTCTACCTTGATTAATATTATAACTAGTATTTGTAATATTAATTTAATTAAGAGGAGCCTTGGGTATAATACATAGGGAGAGATCTTACACTTAGATCTTTGTTCTTCCATTGGAAAAGCTCAAGAACAAGAAGAAAAAGGTGATCTCTCTTGTGCCCTAATAGCCGAAATTTACCATGTAAGGACATGATTTCTCCTCTATTTATTTTATTGTTTGCATGCATAAGATCCGTAATTAATTTTATGACATATTATTTAGACATATAAGAGTATGTTATAATGTATATGAATCTATATTTCCTTCAATCGGTATCATGAGCCACGGTTGTTTGCATGCAAATTGGTTAAAAGTTTTTCCGAGTTATATGAATAACAAAATAAAACTTGTAAAATTTGTGTTATTATGATATATCACGAAATTATTACATGCATGTTAATATTTCTGGTCCTAAAGTGTTTTAGGATATTTTGGTTAATTTTTCGGATTTTTATTGTTCATAATCTACAATAATGGCATTTAAATGTGATTTTATGAGTAAAAATGTCATTTTTGGTCGAAAATTAGCTATACTTCGAATTTTCACTTGGTTTTTGGATATGTTGTTACATACATTATTTTGAGATAACCTGCAAATTTTCATAATTTTTGGACTTGTTATGCTCGAAAAATGAATTTTTCATCATTAAATTCGGATTTAAGAGAAAAATAGGTTAATATGAGTTAAATTTCGAATCTGGTCATAGAAAATTAATATGTTGTCACATGCAATTTTACAAGATGTGTGTAAAATAATTGGCTATAAAGAAGTCTTTTAGCATGATTTATGAATTTTTGAAGAAAAATGACATAAATAGTGACATTATTAGTGAAAAATTAATAAAACATAATCTATGACTTAGGAAAAACGTCTAATGTTGCATTTTATTATATTTTCTAGATCTAAAATTGAAAAGTTAATGAAAATAATTTTTCCATGTTTTTATGATTATTTTATTAAATATCGATAAACCGCAACATTGTTTTTCCGGAAAATTTTCGAAATTTTTAACCTAAGATTTTGAACATTATGAGTGTCATGGAATTTTTCCAGAATGTTCATGAATTTAAATTTCAAATTTTGAATTTATTTGAAATTTTGTGATTTATTTGAAGTTTAATAGCTTATTTTTGTAATTTTGGTCCATTTATGAACAAATTTGTAAATAAAAGTTAATTATGGTCAAATTATTAGTGAAGACTATATTTTGAGTCCTAAGAGGTTAGGGTAATTAACTTATGCATAAATATGAGTTTATGTATTTTTGTGATTATAAAATGTTGAAATCACGCAAATCCGTAAAAACCGAGTAATATACGATATTGGCTAATTAAAAGGCGATTTAGCATAAAAATTGAGCATGTTCATACATAATATAATGCTGCATTTTCTTTATGATTGTCATAATTTTAATTTATGTAATTTTACTTAGTATGGCCTTAGATTTTAATTGGTATTTCCCGAAATGTATGGGAATATCGATTCGGTTGTAATTTTTTATTGTGATCTCGTATCACCGTTTTGTAATTTAATAGATTTATTTTATTTTAGTTACAAGTGTATAATAGGATATTATGTAATTTATTATGTAATTTTATTCATTCCGGAGTTCCTAAAGACGGATTTCTTCAAGAATGGCGATACATAAAGACGGTGTTACCTCGAGATGCGTGCCACAACCGAAGTTCAAGGGACCAATGGAGTTGGTTTCCGAATATGTAATAGATTAATAGTTTTTCTATTTTAGGAAAGGCCATACTAGGATTTTTATCTTTATGCTTGCATTTCATTTTATTTTATGTCACATGCATCGCTAAATCGCCATAACTAAACATGCATTGTTATTTTATCGAGTTTATCGACCGTGTCAATTCGAATTATCGTAGTTCACCGCTTTAGTTCACTTAAAACGTGATAGATAATAAATTGACATGACCTCTCGCTAAAACAAACAATTGAGACATAGCCTTACCAAATAGTAGTGTAACACCCCGGTTTATGAAGGAGCCTTTGGCAAGACATTCCCTAATAAACCGAACTGTTACCATCTCGGTTCCCCGAGGTAGTGAATAACAAATTAAACTCCAAGGCAACTTATATAAATACTTTAACTTAATTATTACAACTTCTTGTACAACAACTATAAAGAACTACATTAAAGGAAGTGGAAGTCTTCTAAATAATGATCTAACTACTATGTCTTCTGATCCAGTGTCTCACGCCCATCAAGCTCTCGTCCTATCTTTTAAACCTGTCAAGTCTGCTCCCCATAAAACGGTTCATCACAGGTGTTCACGAATACACAGGGTCAACCACGAGGTTGAGTAGGGAAAACAATAAAACAGTAAATATGATATGCATGATACTCCGTCACCTCCATCTCCATCTCAACTCATCACACACAACCCCAAGACGCCCACCATACCGATCCCGGTAGACTATATATATCGACCGTAGTCGATCCGCCCTTCTCGTTGAGCGGAGGACACCAGGGCAAGTCTGCAGAACCCGCCCGGGCCTTATCACAACATCACATCGTATCTCAACATCGTCACCACCACATCATCCTCCAACTCCAATGCATATGCAATGCTCAACAGTAATCAATGCAACATGATATGTATATCAATGAATGAAATCATGCCAGCTATCGAAATAATGAAGTAACATAATCAACACGAACAGTTCAGTCAACCACACTCCAGTATATGAATCATAGCATAAATTACAACCACGCACAAGTCATCGATCACAGCTCGGTCACATGTAACACAACAACTCAACACCATTTAACAACACAGGTAAGTCAAGTGTATTTCCCTACCTCAAAGTGCCAAAGAATTCCAATTAAGCGAGTTAAGCGGTCCAGAAATAAAGCAATGAATTTGATTATCGATCCTTCACGATTCCATCACCTAAAACAATTATAATATTTATTATTACTAACTACTAAATATAGAATTTCCCAAAATAGAAACTTCCCGAAATAGTAACTTTTCTCTTTTAATAAACCCGACTCAAGGTAATTAATTATGATAAATTATTATTTTATTTTAATTAACTCGGAACTTAAACCAACACGATCATTTAAACGAATTATACGATTTAAGAAAACCCCGAACCAACATAGAACAACTCAACCCGTCTTTAATTATTTAATAACTCGGGAATTAAATTGAATAAATTAATTAAAAGACTCGGGACTTATATTAATTAATTAAGAATACGATTCATTAACGAATTCTAGTGATTAAACTTATGACCAAAACCCGTTTCAAAACTAAAACAACCCGACTCTCACTACCCACACTTCACTCTCGCCCACACTCACCATGCGTCGCCTGAACCACCACCACCACCACCACCAGCCGTGGTACCCACATTGACCCAGCCACCAACAACCCAGCCCCAGCTGGTCGACTCCCGCCGGCGAGTTGAACCAGGGCTGTCATTTGGCCTGGTTCACCGCCGAACCTCACCAAACACCCACTGTTTCCCCTCTCACCACCACCGCAACCATCACCGAATCCCTGTCAAACCACCACGGCTATGCTCGCCGTCAGCCCACCAACACAGACACAGTGGCACCACCATTTCGACCTCCCCCGAGTCCACGGTGGTGCCACCCCAACACTACTCGTCTAACTCGCCTGAAAACTGCATTTAAACTCGTTTGTTACCCCCTATGTCGATGCCGCCTATTACTGCCACCCTAACCACCTACAACCACCCCAACAACCACCAAATTACTCGCCACTCACCACACTACTCATATAACCCGTCAACAACCACCCTTACTACCTCTCTAAGTCACGCAACACCCTCCAAAAACCCGACACTAATTCGAAAAACAGAGGAGGGAGTTGGTCGCTACCTTTCCGCCGCCATAGCTACCACCAGGGCCGCCACGAACGTCGACATTCATCCCTATCTCTTCCTTGCTGCACCGACACCACCCCTGCTCTCTCTCTCTCTCTCGTTTTGCGTGAAGATAGAAGGTGGAGATGATGAACGGAGGGAGGCGGCTGAGGGAAGAGGGAGGCGGTTGTGAGAGAGGTACTATTAGGTTTAGGTTTATGGTTAGGGTTAGGGTTAATGTTTAGGGTTTAGTTGGGCTTTAGGGTTTAATGGGCTGGACAGTTATTGGGCCAGCTCAACTGGTTACCTCACAATTCGAATCCTATATAAACCCGTCTTAATTAACTTAGCTCGATAACTTAACGTATTTATCGACTCAACAATTAACCCGATATAATTAGTAATATAAAAATGTATATTAAATAATATTTAATAATATCCATTTAATAATATCCGTTTAATTAATTATATAAAATACGGGGTATTACAGTCTTCCCCCCTTAAAATGAACTTCGTCCCGAAGTTCGCTCCCATACTCAAACAACAGAAAGGTATTGTATATTGTACTTACGGACGTCACGCAATTCTAACACGGTTAACACACTTTTGACTCATCAATTAAACGTAACAAATACGGAATGTTACATTCTGCCCTCCTAAAAATAAACTTCGTCCCGAAGTTTAACTCATCTTTTTCTTAATCCAATTAACTACAACTAATAACTACCTGCGAACACGAATGTATAATAACTAAATTATTCATCTGAGAACGCCGTCATCTTCCTTCTAAATTCCGATCTCAAACTCAAGTAACTCAATAACCATGGTCTCACTGGACCGCAAACATAACTCGGCACAAAGGCCCCACAACTCAATACTAGTGGCCAATCTCAACCTCAATATCAATAGTTTAACTACACTCTTCTTTTACACATCAACCACTAACAGAAGCATGAATAAAACATATAGAACTCATTTGCATAGATACCCCACAACGAAACATCTACTTGGTCAAAACTACCATCTACAAACAAGTGCAACATAAACATTAAGATTTTACAATCCTACCCGACTAGAAACATGGTTACGTCCTCGTAACCTCTTTTCAATTTTCATATACCTATACAACAAAATCATAATCAACCACATGTGACAGGAAAGAATACATGATAAGGGATTGCGCATCAACATTAAGGTCGAAACGAGGTTTTATTAAGGAATTAACTGATTGTCAACAAGTAGCATTTATTACTAGCTCATGCTTAACTTAAAAACACAACATCAAACTAAAAGAACAACAAGAAAGGAACCAAGGTTTACACGGTTTCACAACTAAACAAATTTGATGATCAATTATAGACTATGAACGAGCGAGAGCAAAATCAACAAAACAATTTAAGAACTTCTCACATTTGTAAACATATCACGGAAATAGATCTACCACTACTATCTATCACAATCACAGGATCTTATTGACACGTCCATTCAACCCTTTACTCACTCCTTTGGTTTAGGTCACGAATTAGGTCGATGAATTTAAGCAATCAACAACATACCCATAATTCATACTTTAAATTATAAAAATTGTTTGCACGATATCAATTCTGAAAACATGTTTCCCAATAAAAGTAACTACATATGATCTATGACGACGACAACATTACTTCCATATCACACCTATGTTTCACATTTTAGCAACCATATCATTCAATTGTTTCCAGCAACTTAGTATAATTCATTCTCAACAAAATAAGAGATATTGTATAAATAGTTTAAACATATACATTTGCCATCATATACTTTGTAGAACACTAGCTATGATAAAAGATTAGCAACTTGAACAACTTCTCTGATTTGCATGATTGAATAATTAGGCAACTCGTAGGCTCGATTAAATGTAACTATAATGACTATCATTTAAACCAATGCATATCATGTGTATCATCAAAAGAGTTATCCCATTATAATTGCCAACATAGTTATCATGACGATTTTTATTATAATATAATTGATAGTAACGACTCGAGAATATAGATATGCCAATTGTCATGTTATATCAAACAGTTTCCTTTATATCACACCCATACAATTGCAAGAATCACTTTAGCATTTTATGACAATATAATAACGAACATATTCAATAAGGAATAACAACATTATTTATTATCATGTTATAGTTTTAGGTCCAACTGAAATAATTTAATGTGATGAGGGTAATAAATATAACTATTGGCACACAACTCATATGAAAGACGTTAGAACTTAGATGCATCCTACATGTGTGAACATTTGGACATACTCATTACTATCATCCATGTGTAAACATTTAGACATAAATATTATAATTATTCATGCGAGTATATTAGAACAATCAAATTAACTTTTAACGCCATCAACTTTACCAAGATATGGGAACATAGTTTTATATTTATATATATCCGACCACCATGCAAATATGATGAACATACTAGAGATATTACAACATGCCAAACACACATAAATATGCAACAACTGGACTCGTATAAAATATTTCACCCTTGATTAAGAATCAATTTAAGCGATCCAATTTTACTCACGCGATCATGCCAACAAAGTTATCAACTAGACTTTAATTTTTTTTTATCGCCTGTTAAGATACATAACTACTGAACATGCGTGCTACCATCGTCATATAAAACATTATAAGATCACATTAATAAGGCTCATGAAATAACCAAACAATTATATGAAAACTCACATAGTACGCACATTTTACAAGTCATGATTCACGTTGTAACTTTCAAAAATCACAAATAAATAACCGTCCAACGAATACTTGAGTTAGATTACTTTTTATAACATACCGAGAGTTAAAAACACAGGGTAAAAAGAATTATGTCTAAAGCACAAGAATTTCGTTTTTAAAGCATTTTACAACTCAGTTGTTCCAAATAAGTATGTGACGGCAACTGGTTCGAAACTTGGGTCAGTTTGCAAAACGTACCAGTTAATATAGAAACATCAAGAATTTTCGTGGCTTAACAATTTGAAAACATATGCGAATCTTCTGATCGATGGAGTTGGAATTATGCAAAAATTATCAATACAATTTAAATGAGGATTTTTACAAAATCATTGGTCAAAACATCACTGCACAGGAACTTCCTGACCACAGCCCACTAAAATATTTATTACTCCTAATCCGTATATCATATAAGCATGAAACCAACGCCAAATGAACACTGACTCACGAGGCTATCTCTCACAAAATTTTCATCCATAGGGGATTAACAGAAAAGAAATGACAGCAAGATCAATTAGGGAGTAAAATCAAACAAACGTGTTTCATCACTAGGTCATTCATCTACTATGTTCCAAGCTCTTACAACCACACTATCGATACTAACTCATCCTAACTTAAATCTCACAATGTATACCTTCGTAACATCTACTCCTTAAATCTAATCACGATTGCTATGACTAGAAATATGCAGTTCAATAGCGTTTCTTATTACTATCACAAGACTATACTAGCATGGCTTTGGGATCACATAACCGCATATCACTAAACATAATAGTACTATCAGCACATCATTCAACATCCACCTAGTTAAATATCATAATTTCGTAATTATTTTCACACTCACGATTACCACATTCCAACACTTCATTGATTATCAATCTGAACACGAAGATTTATTTCTCATTTCCACAACACCATATGATCACATCATCATTCATACAAAATACTTACCGTAACGTTGTCCTGTAGAATGGTTAGAACATATGGGTCTCAAGGTGTACATCCACTTGATTATATTCAAGGTTTTCCTTCTAACTACCCATTCACTCAATTTCTCTCGGGTTACCTGGTTCAAAACTGAGAGGGCAAAAGAGCACGTATTAAGGGCGCCTTCTTAACCGCACTGTGAGCTCCTACCAGTTTATTCCCAGGGGTTCATTTTACTTGGACACATCCTACGTTCATTGGGTTCATTGGTTTAGGCCTGAGGATCGTTCGCTCTGATACCACTTTGTAACACCCCGGTTTATGAAGGAGCCTTTGGCAAGACATTCCCTAATAAACCGAACTGTTACCATCTCGGTTCCCCGAGGTAGTGAATAACAAATTAAACTCCAAGGCAACTTATATAAATACTTTAACTTAATTATTACAACTTCTTGTACAACAACTATAAAGAACTACATTAAAGGAAGTGGAAGTCTTCTAAATAATGATCTAACTACTATGTCTTCTGATCCAGTGTCTCACGCCCATCAAGCTCCCGTCCTATCTTTTAAACCTGTCAAGTCTGCTCCCCATAAAACGGTTCATCACAGGTGTTCACGAATACACAGGGTCAACCACGAGGTTGAGTAGGGAAAACAATAAAACAGTAAATATGATATGCATGATACTCCGTCACCTCCATCTCCATCTCAACTCATCACACACAACCCCAAGACGCCCACCATACCGATCCCCAGACTATATATATCGACCGTAGTCGATCCGCCTTCGCTGCAGCGGAGGACACCAGGGCAAGTCCTGCAGAACCCGCCTGGGCCTTATCACAACATCACATCGTATCTCAACATCGTCACCACCACATCATCCTCCAACTCCAATGCATATGCAATGCTCAACAGTAATCAATGCAACATGATATGTATATCAATGAATGAAATCATGCCAGCTATCGAAATAATGAAGTAACATAATCAACACGAACAGTTCAGTCAACCACACTCCAGTATATGAATCATAGCATAAATTACAACCACGCACAAGTCATCGATCACAGCTCGGTCACATGTAACACAACAACTCAACACCATTTAACAACACAGGTAAGTCAAGTGTATTTCCCTACCTCAAAGTGCCAGCAATTCCAATTAAGCAGTTAAGCAGTCCAGAAATAAAGCAATGAATTTGATTATCGATCCTTCACGATTCCATCACCTAAAACAATTATAATATTTATTATTACTAACTACTAAATATAGAATTTCCCAAAATAGAAACTTCCCGAAATAGTAACTTTTCTCTTTTAATAAACCCGACTCAAGGTAATTAATTATGATAAATTATTATTTTATTTTAATTAACTCGGAACTTAAACCAACACGATCATTTAAACGAATTATACGATTTAAGAAAACCCCGAACCAACATAGAACAACTCAACCCGTCTTTAATTATTTAATAACTCGGGAATTAAATTGAATAAATTAATTAAAAGACTCGGGACTTATATTAATTAATTAAGAATACGATTCATTAACGAATTCTAGTGATTAAACTTATGACCAAAACCCGTTTCAAAACTAAAACAACCCGACTCTCACTACCCACACTTCACTCTCGCCCACACTCACCATGCGTCGCCTGAACCACCACCACCACCACCAGCCGTGGTACCCACATTGACCCAGCCACCAACAACCCAGCCCCAGCTGGTCGACTCCGCCGCGAGTTGAACCAGGCCGTCATTTGGCCTGGTTCACCGCCGAACCTCACCAAACACCCATGCTTTCCCCTCTCACCACCACCGCAACCATCACCGAATCCTGTCAAACCACCACGGCTATGCTCGCCGTCAGCCCACCAACACAGACACAGTGGCACCACCATTTCGACCTCCCCCGAGTCCACGGTGGTGCCACCCCAACACTACTCGTCTAACTCCGAAAAACCGCATTTAAACTCGTTTGTTACCCCTATGTCGATGCCGCCTATTACTGCCACCCTAACCACCTACAACCACCCCAACAACCACCAAATTACTCGCCACTCACCACACTACTCATATAACCCGTCAACAACCACCCTTACTACCTCTCTAAGTCACGCAACACCCTCCAAAAACCCGACACTAATTCGAAAAACAGAGGAGGGAGTTGGCTGCTTACCTTTCCGCCGCCATAGCTACCACCAGGGCCGCCCACGAACGTCGACATTCATCCCTATCTCTTCCTTGCTGCACCGACACCACCCCTGCTCTCTCTCTCTCTCTCGTTTTGCGTGAAGATAGAAGGTGGAGATGATGAACGGAGGGAGGCGGCTGAGGGAAGAGAGAGGCGGTTGTGAGAGAGGTACTATTAGGTTTAGGTTTATGGTTAGGGTTAGGGTTAATGTTTAGGGTTTAGTTGGGCTTTAGGGTTTAATGGGTCGGACAGTTATTGGGCCACTCAATTGGTTACCTCACAATTCGAATCCTATATAAACCCGTCTTAATTAACTTAGCTCGATAACTTAACGTATTTATCGACTCAACAATTAACCCGATATAATTAGTAATATAAAAATGTATATTAAATAATATTTAATAATATCCATTTAATAATATCCGTTTAATTAATTATATAAAATACGGGGTATTACAAGTAGAAACCATGATACCTATTTCGCGAGGGAGTGCACTCGGCCCTACCGGGGTACAAACCTTGTTACGTAGGGGAAGTGGGTGATGAGTGTTAATCCACCGAGTTCATATTAATGAGGGTTTCATCGGCCATACCGTGCCCAAGTTGATGTGGATTTGGATAATGGACACATTTATTCGAAATTTGGATTGAGCTCAACGGAAGTATTCGCGACCGTAGTTGCATGTGTTCCGGGCTATAGATAATTATTAGAGTAATTTTATCGACCAAGAGTTCTAAAAGTAGAATCGATTAAAATGTTAATCCACCGAGTTATATTGATAAAGGTTTCATCGGCCATACCGTGCCTAAGTCGATATGAATTTGGGTCTTGGAATCATTTATCTAGTTGGGTAGAGGTCACTAGAAAAATGCATAAAACTTGTTTAAATCATACATTTTTACGAGTATAGTTAAAACGACATTTGTTTTACTCCTTATATTTTGTTTTGTAGACCACTTCTTATTCATAACAAATGGCAACACCAACTCCTAATGCTACTCCACTCGCTACTTCATCTTGGCTCCGATCCTTTATGGATCGATGTAAACTTGAAAAGAATGGGTCAAATTTCTCCTAGTGGGATGCCCAACTCAAATTAGCCGCCGAGGGTGACGACAAGCTTCGTTACCTTACCGAGGCCTCTCCACCCGAGCCCTCCACTAGGTCCACCGCGGCCACTAGGGGAAGCCTATGAGGCTTACCAAAAGGAGTCCGCCGCAATGAAAAATGTCTTAATATTTGCGATGGAGGCGGAACTCCAAAGGAGAGCCTTCAAAATGGGCAATGCTAATGAGATTTACTCCAAACTTGTGACCATGTTTTCACAAACTCCGCGGATCGTCCAATATGAGGCGGCGCGGCATTCTTTGATCTCGACTTCAAAGAGGGCCAAAAGGTTAGCCCTCATGTGCTCAAACTCATGGAGCTTGTCGAGACCTTGAAAATTCAAAAGGTTGAAATCCCAAAAGAACTCATCGTAGATAGGATTCTACACTCCTTGTCCAAAGTCAAGGCATATGTGCAATTCCGGGTGAATTTCAACATGCAAGACAAGGACGTATCTCTTGAGGAGTTGCACAAGTTACTTGTGCAAGCCGAGAGGGACATGGGGTTAAATGTGAACCCTCCCAAGGATGTGCTTAACATAAGCACAAAGAGTAAGGGGAAGTTCAAGAAGAATGGGAGAAAGGGTAAAAAGCAAGCTCCCACATTCACCAAAGCTAAGTCTTGTGAAGCTAGCACCTCCAAAGTCAAGAAGGGTCCTCTTGACAAATGCCATTATTGTAATGGCATGGGACATTGGAAGAGGAATTGTTCCAAATACCTTGGTGATATCAAAGCTGGAAAGATCACTCCAGTAGGTAAATGACTAACCTTCTTTTATGTTTCTAAATTCAACTATGGTATTATGATACAAAGTTGTGATAATGTATCTCCCTTTTTATTGTAAATAGGGCCTCCACCAAGCAAAGACAAAGGAAAAGAAAAGCAAGCATAAGAAACCATGAAGAAGCTAAGGATAGCTTTTATGGAGCTTTGTTTTTCATTGTCTTATTTTAAGTTATGTTTTGAATTTTAGAACTTTAAGTTTCCATGTTCGACATGGAAAGGTATTTTGGATAATGGTTTGTATTTTGATGATAGTGACTTGGTTTGCAACCCAAGTCACCCGTTTTATCATTTATCCTTTATGTTCTAAAATTTCATCTTTAAATGCTTGCGTTTTGAAACATAAGATTATTCACTAAAAGTGATCTAATAGACAATTATAATGACGGGTTTCATTATATGTCCACATGCTTAAGGCTTGTGTATGATCATTTATAAAGTGACTTTGAGTCTATGAACTCTCTTAAAGGTATGTCAACCACCAAGTAAACATATGAAATCAATAACAATTAGTCAACCTATGGGGTAGTCCTCCTTATACTTCAACATCATTAATTTGTGTCTCATATGCTATCTTTGAATGCTTAGTGTATTCATTCTAAAGATAGAGTGGGAGAAAAATGAGGACACAACACACAAGGCAAGATATAATTGTGTACTTGCGTAGATGAAAGGTATATCTATTTACATAGTATACCAAATAAATGAGATCTATAGTCTCAAGTTAGTTCTAAATGACTTAAGAGACCAAGTGAAGTAATCATAAGAGTTTATTCTCAAGATAACTACACGAGGAGACCAAAAGAAGTTTTGGAAGAAAAATGACTAATGTAAAGTCTTAACAAGCTTTTGACTAAGGTTATGAATCATTTGACCAATAGTTTCAATCATGAGTTTTACTTAAGAGCCTAAATGAATCAAAGTAACATACTAGTTATGATCAAGATTAAGTTGCAAAGATTGATATTCCGATATCTTCAATAGCCAACGTTTTAACCACGCAAATGTCATTGCTTAACCTCGTTAGGAAATGGTTAATCCTCCTTCCGAAAGAGTATTCCGAAGGACGTATTCTAGATATTGTTTATATTTGAATAATGACATTACTACACATCATTATGACATGAGTGTGTTAGAGATTTAAAAAAAACTCTTTCCGTAAGGTTGAGATGAGACCACTTCAAAATAGGCATTTTGAAAGGATATGATGGGAACATATATGGTTTTATCCTAGTAACTTGGCAAGGCAAGTTATATTTATATTCTTGACAAATTTTGATTGAGAAATCAATTTCGAAATATGTTGAATTGAGTGGGAGTTAGGATATTCTCATGTGAAGACATGGAATTTAGTGGGAGCTATCATCCTTGAATATATAAAACCCATTACTCATTAAAGAATGACGAGCTAATATCTTCTTTCATAAAGAAGCTTTTGAGTTTTCAATTCCGGATGAAAATGGACAATGATGAATCCAATTACATCAGGGATGATTGGATTAGTATTAAGAGATACACATCACATCAACATTCACATAGGTTATTCATATGAATGAAAATGGGATTACCATTAGCAGTCATGGTAGTTCATTGAACCTGAGAACGGTTGATCTCATGATTATTAGTAACTAATGTTTCCGCCATTAGAATAATCATGTACATGTCCAATTTTGAATCATATGCATAAGAGCATGATGATTGGTTGGTGAGCCATAATAGAAACGTCATGAATTCTCGAGTAGAATCCGATGAGCGATTTCAGTGTTTGACGGAATGTTCTATTATGTTTCAAGAAGTTGCACATATTATAGAAAATCCGAGAACAATATGAGGATTTATGAGAATCCCAATTCTTTCAAGCCTAGAAAGAGAAATGAGAAGTTTTTGGAAAGATGCTTGGTTGAATAAGAGGTTATTCAAAAACAATCTTTCCTAGTAAAAGCTAGGACTTATGAGAAGTGCTAAGCTAAATAATCTTGTAAATTGTTACAAGATTCTACAAAACATATACCTAGTGCATTATGTGTGGATGAAATACTTGATCAGTGCAAGTTGTATTATTCATCGCAAATTCGTTCGTTATGAGATAATCGATAAGGAAGTTCTTTCAAGATAAAGAACCGAAACCAAGGTCGAGAACCTTGATGTGTACTTGGTAAGATTCATGCTATGAGAGAGAACATGAATGTGAAGGAAAATGCAAGTGTAAGAAGTTTGAACACATGGACACATGGGATGTTAAACTTCTATTGCAATCAATAAGTGCTTACACTTATGATAAACATCACAAGGTTGTAATATGATATTGACTACCCGGGTGTGATGTCGACACTTGTCGTTTGAGTTATTATTATTAACTCACCTAGAACATTGTTATATCCAAACGGGTTGTAGAGACAATTGAACCCCGTTAAAGTGAACATGGATTAACATTGTTTTGCCCATAGTTACTTATATGAGGTGACGTCTCGAAGTGACTAGAGTGTGATGCGATTGATGGCAAGTTCAAGTGCCATAGAGTCATGTGGGATGACTAGTCGATCACATAGGCAGACTGTTAGGAACATTTTGTCGGGCCTTATGACCGCTTATAGAGTTCTGGCAAATTTATATAGCCTGGTCGTGGCGAGAGCTACTATAGTATTCAAAATGAGTCGATTCTTTTGACTAAAGGCTATTCGCCTAAGATGGCACAGTTTCAGATTAACTTTGATTTGTGTTACTACGACCTTCGTAAATGGGGTCAAATGGGCATATTTTGGGTTATGATGGTTGTGGCTAGTCGAAGGGAATGAGTGCGATAGGAATTGTCCACCCCTAGTCAGGGTTATAACAATATCTCAGGGCCACTCGAGGAGCAATGAATCGGAAATGCGTGGCCACGCTCGGATGGCATCCGAGTGGATAAATCCGGCCGATCGTTATTCTCCAGATCGAGGAAACCACTCTCGATATGATCACTTGCAAGTACGACCTGAAAGACACCTTGCATTGAGTGGGAGATAGTAATAGGACAAGAGAATTGGTGACGCACACTTGTCGAGGACAAGTGGGAGATTGTTGGAATATGTGTCCTCCGACAATAATGCGATCACGACGTTGATCATGATGATCACATGTTTAAATCTCATTAAAATGAATACAATTGGGAAGTAATATTATTCTTGTCAATCGGTCAACATATATCGGTAATGATTGGTCGACTAGAGTTTGACATTATCGCCGTGGTGTGTGACGGTGGTGATCGTTGACCCCTAGGTCATACCTAAAGGGCAACACTCTTAATTGATTATTTAATTAATCGTATAATGTTACGAGTTAATTAAATTACTTGAAAATTGACGGACGATTTTGGAAGTAAAATTTACGTATCATATTGAAATGTGATTTAATAAGATACGGTCTGAGTAATTGAATTGTATCATTACTCGGATGAAATAATTGTTTAATGTAACAATTAAATTGAATGAATTGTTATAAATACAATCAGTTGTGATTTATAAATTGGTAAAATATTTTGGCACAAGTAATTATGATATTACTAAGTCGATTTTGTATGTGACGTATTTTTATTAATACGTTGATTTTTAATATGTTAAAAATACATAACAAATATATGTGACATGTGACATGTAACATATTGACAATTGACAAAATTAATATGGAATCCATATTAGCTAAAGGTGCCGAAAATAGGAGGGGCTTTTAAGCTAATTAATTGTTTAATTAGTAGCTAAACACAATGATTGTTTTGCTTTAGTAGCCATGCAAGCCTATGGTGCATTGTGAAGACAAACCATTTCATGCATTGGCTCACCCAAAAGCCCCCCCTACCACCCGGTTTTTGATGTGAAAAACCATCATTGGTTTTTCATTCTATTTTACCTATTACTCTAAAATGTGTTAGAAATTAATTCATTCCACTCATCATCCAAAAATATAGTTTTAGAGAGAATTAAAATCCTCCCTTTTATCTCTCTAAAAACCGAAATAGTATAAGAGTTTATAAATATTTTGGTTCCATTTTTCTACCTTGATTAATATTATAACTAGTATTTGTAATATTAATTTAATTAAGAGGAGCCTTGGGTATAATACATAGGGAGAGATCTTACACTTAGATCTTTGTTCTTCCATTGAAAAGCTCAAGAACAAGAAGAGAAAGGTGATCTCTCTTGTGCCCTAATAGCCGAAATTTACCATGTAAGGACATGATTTCTCCTCTATTTATTTTATTGTTTGCATGCATAAGATCCGTAATTAATTTTATGACATATTATTTAGACATATAAGAGTATGTTATAATGTATATGAATCTACATTTCCTTCAATCGGTATCATGAGCCACGGTTGTTTGCATGCAAATTGGTTAAAAGTTTTTCCGAGTTATATGAATAACAAAATAAAACTTGTAAAATTTGTGTTATTATGATATATCACGAAATTATTACATGCATGTTAATATTTCTGGTCCTAAAGTGTTTTAGGATATTTTGGTTAATTTTTCGGATTTTTATTGTTCATAATCTACAATAATGGCATTTAAATGTGATTTTATGAGTAAAAATGTCATTTTTGGTCGAAAATTAGCTATACTTCGAATTTTTACTTGGTTTTTGGATATGTTGTTACATACATTATTTTGAGATAACCTGCAAATTTTCATAATTTTTGGACTTGTTATGCTCGAAAAATGAATTTTTCATCATTAAATTCGGATTTAAGAGAAAAATAGGTTAATATGAGTTAAATTTCGAATCTGGTCATAGAAAATTAATATGTTGTCACATGCAATTTTACAAGATGTGTGTAAAATAATTGGCTATAAAGAAGTCTTTTAGCATGATTTATGAATTTTTGAAGAAAAATGACATAAATAGTGACATTATTAGTGAAAAATTAATAAAACATAATCTATGACTTAGGAAAAACGTCTAATGTTGCATTTTATTATATTTTCCAGATCTAAAATTGAAAAGTTAATGAAAATAATTTTTCCATGTTTTTATGATTATTTTATTAAATATCGATAAACCGCAACATTGTTTTTCCGGAAAATTTTCGAAATTTTTAACCTAAGATTTTGAACATTATGAGTGTCATGGAATTTTTCCAGAATGTTCATGAATTTAAATTTCAAATTTTGAATTTATTTGAAATTTTGTGATTTATTTGAAGTTTAATAGCTTATTTTTGTAATTTTGGTCCATTTATGAACAAATTTGTAAATAAAAGTTAATTATGGTCAAATTATTAGTGAAGACTATATTTTGAGTCCTAAGAGGTTAGGGTAATTAACTTATGCATAAATATGAGTTTATGTATTTTTGTGATTATAAAATGTTGAAATCACGCAAATCCGTGAAAACCGAGTAATATACGATATTGGCTAATTAAAAGGCGATTTAGCATAAAAATTGAGCATGTTCATACATAATATAATGCTGCATTTTCTTTATGATTGTCATAATTTTAATTTATGTAATTTTGAATTATGTAATTTTACTTAGTATGGCCTTAGATTTTAATTGGTATTTCCAGAAATGTATGGGAATATCGATTCGGTTGTAATTTTTATTGTGATCTCGTATCACCGTTTTGTAATTTAATAGATTTATTTTATTTTAGTTACAAGTGTATAATAGGATATTATGTAATTTATTATGTAATTTTATTCATTCCGGAGTTCCTAAAGACGGATTTCTTCAAGAATGGCGATACATAAAGACGGTGTTACCTCGAGATGCGTGCCACAACCGAAGTTCAAGGGACCAATGGAGTTGGTTTCCGAATATGTAATAGATTAATAGTTTTTCTATTTTAGGAAAGGCCATACTAGGATTTTTATCTTTATGCTTGCATTTCATTTTATTTTATGTCACATGCATCGCTAAATCGCCATAACTAAACATGCATTGTTATTTTATCGAGTTTATCGACCGTGTCAATTCGAATTATCGTAGTTCACCGCTTTAGTTCACTTAAAACGTGATAGATAATAAATTGACATGACCTCTCGCTAAAACAAACAATTGAGACATAGCCTTACCAAATAGTAGAAACCATGAAAACCTATTTCGCGAGGGAGTGCACTCGGCCCTACCGGGGTACAAACCTTGTTACGTAGGGGAAGTGGGTGATGAGTGTTAATCCACCGAGTTCATATTAATGAGGGTTTCATCGGCCATACCGTGCCCAAGTTGATGTGGATTTGGATAATGGACACATTTATTCGAAATTTGGATTGAGCTCAACGGAAGTATTCGCGACCGTAGTTGCATGTGTTCCGGGCTATAGATAATTATTAGAGTAATTTTATCGACCAAGAGTTCTAAAAGTAGAATCGATTAAAATGTTAATCCACCGAGTTATAGGAGGGGCTTTTAAGCTAATTAATTGTTTAATTAGTAGCTAAACACAATGATTGTTTTGCTTTAGTAGCCATGCAAGCCTATGGTGCATTGTGAAGACAAACCATTTCATGCATTGGCTCACCCAAAAGCCCCCCCTACCACCCGGTTTTTGATGTGAAAAACCATCATTGGTTTTTCATTTTATTTTACCTATTACTCTAAAATGTGTTAGAAATTAATTCATTCCACTCATCATCCAAAAATATAGTTTTAGAGAGAATTAAAATCCTCCCTTTTATCTCTCTAAAAACCGAAATAGTATAAGAGTTTATAAATATTTTGGTTCCATTTTTCTACCTTGATTAATATTATAACTAGTATTTGTAATATTAATTTAATTAAGAGGAGCCTTGGGTATAATACATAGGGAGAGATCTTACACTTAGATCTTTGTTCTTCCATTGGAAAAGCTCAAGAACAAGAAGAGAAAGGTGATCTCTCTTGTGCCCTAATAGCCGAAATTTACCATGTAAGGACATGATTTCTCCTCTATTTATTTTATTGTTTGCATGCATAAGATCCGTAATTAATTTTATGACATATTATTTAGACATATAAGAGTATGTTATAATGTATATGAATCTACATTTCCTTCAACTCGTTGTGTGTACCATTTTTCCTTGTTCATTAGTCCTTGTGACTCGTTGTGTTAAACAATTGTACTTGTTCATTAGTCCATGTGAGTCTTTGTGTGAACCATTTGTCCTTGTTTATTAGTCCCTGTGGCTCGTTGTGTTGAACAATTGTAATTGTTCATTAGTCCATGTGACTCGTTGTGTGAACCATTTGTCCTTGTTCATTAGTCCTTGTGACTCGTTGTGTTAAACAATTGTTCTTGTGCATTAGTCCATGTGACTCGTTGTGTGAACAATTTGTCCTTGTTTATTAGTCTTTTTGACTCGTTGTGTTGAACAATTGTAATTAATCATTAGTAAATGTGGCTCGTTGTGTTGACCGATTATAATTGTTCATTAGTCCATGTGACTCGTTATGTGAACCATTTGTCCTTGTTCATTAGACCTGGTGACTCGTTGTGTGAACCACTTGTCCTTTTTCATTAGTCCTTATGACTCGTTGTGTTAAACAATTGTTCTTGTGCATTAGTCCATGTGACTCGCTGTGTGAACCATTTGTCCTTGTTTATTAGTCTTTGTGACTCGTTAGGTTAAAGAATTGTAATTAATCATTAGTAAATGTGACTCGTTGTGTGAACCATTTATCTTTGTTCATTAGTCCTTGTGACTCGTTGTGTTAAACAATTGTACTTGTTCATTAGTCCATGTGAGTCGTTGTGTGAACCATTTGTCCTTGTTCATTAGTCCTTGTGACTCGTTGTGTGAACCATTTGTCCTTGTTCATTAGTCTTTGTGACTCGTTATGTTAAACAATTGTTCTTATGCATTAGTCCAGGTGACTCGTTTTATGAACAATTTGTCCTTGTTTATTAGTCTTTGTGACTCTTTGTGTTGAACAATTGTAATTAATCATTAGTAAATGTCACTCGTTGTGTGAACCATTTATCTTTTTTCATTAGTCCTTGTGACTCGTTGTGTTAAACAATTGTACTTGTTCATTAGTCCATGTGAGTCGTTGTGTGAACCATTTGTCCTTGTTCATTAGTCCATGTGACTCGTTGTGTGAACCATTTGTCCTTGTTCAAAAGTTCATGTGACTCATTGTGTGAACCATTTGTCCTTGTTCATTAGTCCTTGTGACTCGTTGTATTAAACAATTGTTCTTGTGCATTAGTCCATATGACTCGTTGTGTGAACCATTTGTTCTTGTTTATTAGTCTTTGTGACTCGTTGTGTTGAACAATTGTAATTAATCATTAGTAAATGTGACTCGTTGTGTGAACAATTGTACTTGTTCATTAGTCCTTTTGACTCGTTGTGTGAACCATTTGTCCTTGTTCAGTAGTCTATGTAACTCGTTGTGTGAACCATTTATCCTTGTTCATTAGCCCTTATGACTCGTTGTGTGAACTATTTTTCCTTGTTTATAAGTAATTGTGACTCATTGTGTGAACCATTTACCCTTGTTCATTAGTCCTTGTGACTCGTTGTGTTAATCAATTGTACTTGTTCATTAGTCTATGTGACTCATTGTGTGAACCATTTGGCCTTGTTTATTAGTCCCTGTGGCTCGTTGTGTTGAACAATTGTACTTTTTCATTAGTCCATTTGACTCGTTATGTGAACCATTTGTCCTTGTTAATTAGTCCTTGTGACTCAATGTGTTAAACAATTGTACTTGTTCATTAGCCCATCTGAGTCGTTTAGTGAACCATTTGTCCTTTTTCATAAGTCCTTGTGACTCGTTGTGTGAACCAATTGTACTTATTCATTAGTCCATGTGACTCGTTGTGTGAACCATTTGTCATTGTTCATTAGTCCTTGTGAACCATTGTGTGAACCATTTGTCCTTGTTCATTAGTCCTTGTGACTCGTTGTGTTAAACAATTGTACTTGTTCATTACTCCATGTGACGCGTTGTGCGAATCATTTGTCCTTGTTCATTAGTCCTTGTAACTCGTTGTGTGAACCATTTGTCCTTGTTCATTAGTCCTTGTGACTCGTTATGTTAAACAATTGTTCTTATGCATTAGTCCAGGTGACTCGTTGTATGAACAATTTGTCTTTGCTTATTAGTCTTTGTGACTCGTTGTGTTGAACAATTGTAATTAATCTTAGTAAATGTGACTCGTTGGGTGAACCATTTATCTTTTTACATTAGTCCTTGTGACTCGTTGTGTTAAACAATTATACTTGCTCATTAGTCCATGTGAGTCGTTGTGTGAACCATTTGTCCTTGTTCATTAGTCCATGTGACTCGTTGTGTGAACCATTTGTCCTTGTTCATTAGTCCATGTGACTCGTTGTGTGAACCATTTGTCCTTGTTCATTAGCCCTTATCAGTCGTTGTGTGAACTATTTGTCCTTGTTTATTAGTAAATGTGACTCGTTGTGTGAACCATTTATCCTTGTTCATTAGTCCTTGTGACTCGTTGTGTTAAACAATTGTACTTGTTCATTAGTCCATGTGAGTCGTTGTGTGAACCACTTGTCCTTGTTAATTAGTCCTTGTGGCTCGTTGTGTTGAACAATTGTAATTGTTCATTAGTCCATTTGACTCGTTGTGTGAATCATTTGTCCTTGTTCTCTAGTCCTTGTAACTCGTTGTGTGAACCATTTGTCCTTGTTCATTAGTGCTTATGACTCGTTGTGTTAAACAATTGATCTTGTGCTTTAGTCCATGTGACTCGCTGTGTGAACCATTTGTCCTCGTTTATTAGTCTTTGTGACTCGTTAGGTTGAACAATTTTAATTAATCATTTGTAAATGTGACGCGTTGTGTGAACCATTTATCTTTGTTCATTAGTCCTTGTGACTCGTTGTGTTAAACAATTGTACTTGTTCATTAGTCCATATGAGTCGTTGTGTGAACCATTTGTCCTTGTTCATTAGTCCCTATGACTCGTTGTGTGAACCATTTGTCCTTGTTCATTAGTCCATGTGACTCGTTGTGTGAACCATTTGTGCTTGTTCATTACTCCTTCTGACTCGTTGTGTAAACCCTTTATCCTTGTTCATTAATCCTTGTGACTCGTTGTGTTAAAACAATTAAACTTGTTCATTAGTCCATGTGACTCGTTGTGTGAACCATTTGTGCTTGTTCATTAGCCCTTGTGACTCGTTGTGTTAAACAACTGTACTTGTTCCATAGTCCATGTGACTCGTTGTGTGTGCCATTTGTCCTTGTTCATTATTCCTTGTGACTCATTGTGTTAAACAATTGTACTTGTTCATTAGTCCATGTGAGTCGTTGTGTGAACCATTTGTCCTTATTTATTAGTCCTTGTGGCTCGTTGTGTTGAACAATTGTAATTGTTCATTAGTCCATGTGACTCGTTATGTGAACCATTTGTCCTTCTTCATTAGTCCTTGTGACTCGTTGTGTTAAACAATTGTACTTGTTCATTACTCCATGTGACGCGTTGTGTGAATCATTTGTCCTTGTTCATTAGTCCATGTGACTCGTTGTGTGAACCATTTGTCCTTGTTCATTAGTCCTTGTGACTCGTTATGTTAAACAATTGTTCTTATGCATTAGTCCAGGTGACTCGTTGTATGAACAATTTGTCTTTGCTTATTAGTCTTTGTGACTCGTTGTGTTGAACAATTGTAATTAATCATTAGTAAATGTGACTCGTTGGGTGAACCATTTATCTTTTTTCATTAGTCCTTGTGACTCGTTGTGTTAAACAATTGTACTTGCTCATTAGTCCATGTGAGTCGTTGTGTGAACCATTTGTCCTTGTTCATTAGTCCATGTGACTCGTTGTGTGAACCATTTGTCCTTGTTCATTAGTCCATGTGGCCCGTTGTGTGAACCATTTGTCCTTGTTCATTAGCCCTTGTGAGTCGTAGTGTGAACTATTTGTCCTTGTTTATTAGTAAATGTGACTCATTGCGTGAACCATTTATCCTTGTTCATTAGTCCTTGTGACTCGTTGTGTTAAACAATTGTACTTGTTCATTAGTCCATGTGAGTCGTTGTGAGAACCACTTGTCCTTGTTTATTTGTCCATGTGGCTCGTTGTGTTGAACAATTATAATTGTTCATTAGTCCATGTGACTCGTTGTGTGAACCATTTGTCCTTGTTCACTATTCCTTGTGACTTGTTGGGTGAACAATTTGTCCTTGTTCATTAGTCCTTATGACTCGTTGTGTTAAACAATTGTTTTTGTGCATTAGTCCATGTGACTAGCCGTGTGAACCATTTGTCCTTGTTTATTAGTCTTTGTGACTCGTTAGGTTGAACAATTGTAATTAATCATTAGTAAATGTGACGCGTTGTGTGAACCATTTATCTTTGTTCATCAGTCCTTGTGACTCGTTGTGTTAAACAATTGTACTTGTTCATTAGTCCATGTCAGTCGTTGTGTGAACCATTTGTCCTTTTTCATTAGTCCTCGTGACTCGTTGTGTGAACCATTTGTCCTTGTTCATTAGTCCATGTGACTGGTCGTGTGAACAATTTATCCTTGTTCATTAGCCCTTATGACTCGTTGTGTGAACTATATGTCCTTGTTTATTAGTAAATGTGACTAGCTGTCTGATCCATTTACCCTTGTTCATTAGTCTCTGTGACTCGTTGTGTTAGATAATTGTACGTGTTCATTAGTCCAAGTGACTCGTTGTCTGAACCATTTGTCCTTGTTTATTAGTCCTTGTGGCTCGTTGTGTTAAACAATTGTAATTGTTCATTAGTCCATCTGACTCGTTGTGTGATCCATTTGTCCTTGTTCATTTGTCCTTGTGACTCATTGTGTGAACCATTTGTCCTTGTGACTCGTTGTGGGAACCATTTGTCCTTGTTCAGTAGTCCATGTGACTCGTTGTGTGAATCATTTATCCTTGTTCATTAACCCTTATGACTCGTTGTGTGAACTATTTGTCCTTGTTTATAAGTAAATGTGACTCGTTGTGTAAACCATTTACCCATGTTCATTAGTCCTTGTGACTCGTGTTAAACAATTGTACTTGTTCACTAGTCCATGTGACTTGTTGTGTGAACCATTTCTCCTTGTTCACTAGTCCTTGTGACTCGTTGTGTGAACCATTTGTCCTTGTTCATTAGTCCTTGTGACTCGTTGTGTTAAAAAATTGTTCTTGTGCATAAGTCCATGTGACTCGCTGTGTGAACCATTTGTCCTTGTTTATTAGTCTTTGTGACTCGTTAGGTTGAACAATTGTAATTAATCATTAATAAATGTGACTCGTTGTGTGAACCATTTATCTTTGTTCATTAGACCTTGTGACACGTTGTGTTAAACATTTGTACTTATTCATTAGTCCATGTGAGTCGTTGTGTGAACCATTTGTCCTTGTTCATTAGTCCTTGTGACTTGTTGTGTGAACCATTTGTCCTTGTTCATTAGTCCATGTGACTCGTTGTGTGAATATTTATCCTTGTTCATTAGCCGTTATGACTCGTTGTGTGAACTATTTGTCCTTGTTTATTTGTAAATATGACTCGTTGTCTGAACCATTTACCCTTGTTCATTAGTCCTTGTGACTCGTTGTGTTAGACAACTGTACTTGTTAATTAGTCCATGTGACTCGTTGAGTGAACCATTTCTCCTTGTGGCTCGTTGTGTTGAACAATTGTAATTGTTCATTAGTCCATGTGACTCGTTATGTGAACCATTTCTCCTTGTTCATTAGTCCTTGTGACTCATTCTGTTAAACAATTGTACTTGTTCATTAGCCCATCTGAGTCGTTTTGTGAACCATTTGTCCTTGTTCATAAGTCCTTGTGACTCGTTGTGTGCACCAATTGTACTAGTTCATTACTCCATGTGACTCGTTGTGTAAACCATTTGTCCTTGTTCATTAGTCCTTGTGACTCATTGCGTGAACCATTTATCATTGTTTATTAGTCCTTGTTACTCGTTGTGTTAAGCAATTGTACTTGTTCATTACTCTATGTGACGCGTTGTTTGAACCATTTGTCCTTGTTCATTAGTCCTTGTGACTCTTTGTGTGTACCATTTGTCCTTGTTCATGTGTCTATGTGACTCGTTGTGTGTACCATTTGTCCTTGTTCATTAGTCCTTGTGACTCGTTGTGTTAAACAATTGTACTTGTTCATTAGTCCATCTGAGTCGTTGTGTGAACCATTTGTCCTTGTTTATTAGTCCTTGTGGCTCGTTGTGTTGAACAATTGTAATTGTTCATTAGTCCATGTGACTCGTTATGTGAACCATTTGTCCTTGTTCATTAGTCCTTGTGACTCGTTGTGTGAACCATTTGTCCTTGTTCATAAGTCCTTATGGCTCGTTGTGTTAAACAATTGTTACTGTGCATTAGTCCATGTGACTCGCTGTGTGAACCATTTGTCCTTGTTTATTAGTCTTTGTGACTCGTTAGGTTGAACAATTGTAATTAATCATTAGTAAATGTGACTCGTTATGTGAACCATTTATCTTTGTTCATTAGTCCTTGTGACTCGTTGTGTTAAACAATTGTACTTATTCATTAGTCCATGTGAGTAAGTGTGAACCATTTGTCCTTGTTCATTAGTCCTTGTGACTCGTTGTGTGAACCATTTGTCCTTGTTCATTAGTTCATGTGACTCGTTGTGTGAACCATTTATCTTTGTTCATTAGCCCTTATAACTTGTTGTGTGAACTATTTGTCCTTGTTTATTAGTAAATGTGACTAGTTGTCTGATCCATTTACCCTTGGGCATTAGTCCTTGTGACTCGTTGTGTTAGATAATTGTACTTGTTCGTTAGTCCATGTGACTCGTTGTGTGAACCATTTGTCCTTGTTTATTAGTCCTTGTGGCTCGTTGTGTTAAACAATTGTAATTGTTCATTAGTCCATGTGACTCGTTGTGTGATCCATTTGTCCTTGTTCATTTATCCTTGTGACTCGTTGAGTTAAACAATTATATTTGTTCATTAGCCCAAGTGAGTCATTTTGTGAACCATTTGTCCTTGTTCATAAGTCCTTGTGACTCGTTGTGTGAACCAATTATACTTGTTCATTAGTCCATGTGACTCGTTGTGTGAATCATTTCTACTTGTTCATTAGTCCTTGTGACTCATTGTGTGTCCTTGTTCATTCGTCCTTCTGACCCTTTGTGTGTACCATTTGTCCTTGTTCATGTGTCTATGTGACTCGTTATGTGTACCATTTGTCCTTGTTCATTAGTCCTTGTGACTCATTGTGTTAAACAATTGTACTTGTTCATTAGTCCATGTGAGTGGTTGTGTGAACCATTTGTCCTTGTTCATTAGTCCTTGTGACTCGTTGTGTGAACCATTTGTCCTTGTATATTAGTCCTTATGACTCGTTGTGTTAAACAATTATTCTTGTGCATTAGTCCATGTGACTCGCTGTGTGAACCATTTGTCCTTGTTTATTAGTCTTTGTGACTCGTTTGGTTGAACAATTGTAATTAATCATTAGTAAATGTGACTCGTGTGAACCATTTATCTTTGTTCATTAGTCCTTGTGACTCGTTGTGTTAAACAATTGTACTTGTTCATTAGTCCATGTGAGTCGTTGTGTGAACCATTTGTCCTTGTTCATTAGTCCTTGTGACTCGTTGTGTGAACCATTTGTCCTTGTTAATTAGTCCATGTGACTCGTTGTGTGAACCATTTATCTTTGTTCATTAGCCATTATGACTCGTTGTGTGAACTATTTGTCCTTGTTTATTAGTAAATGTGACTAGTTGTCTGATCCATTTTCCCTTGTTCATTAGTCCTTGTGACTCGTTGTATTAGATAATTGTACTTGTTCGTTAGTCCATGTGACTCGTTGTGTGAACCATTTGTCCTTGTTTATTAGTCCTTGAGTCTCGTTGTGTTAAACAATTGTAATTGTTTATTAGTCCATGTGACTCGTTGTGTGATCCATTTGTCCTTGTTCATTTGTCCTTGTGACTCGTTGTGTTAAACAATTATATTTGTTCATTAGCCCAAGTGAGTCATTTTGTGAACCATTTCTCCTTGTTCATTAGTCCTTGTGACTCATTGTGTGAACCATTTGTCCTTGTGACTCGTTGTGTGAACCATTTGTCCTTGTTCAGTAGTCCATGTGACTCGTTGTGTGAATCATTTATCCTTGTTCATTAACCCTTATGACTCGTTGTGTGAACTATTTGTCCTTCTTTATAAGTAAATGTGACTCGTTGTGTGAACCATTTACCCTTGTTCATTAGTCCTTGTGACTCGTGTTAAACAATTGTACTTGTTCATTTATCCATGTGACTCGTTGTGTTAACCATTTGTCCTTGTTTATTAGTCCTTGTGGCTCGTTGTGTTGAACAATTGTAATTGTTCATTAGTCCATGTGGCTCATTATGTAAACCATTTGTCCTTGTTCATTAGCCCTTGTGACTCATTCTGTTAAACAATTGTACTTGTTCATTAGCCCATCTGAGTCGTTTTGTGAACCATTTGTCCTTGCTCATAGGTCCTTGTGACTCGTTGTGTGAACCAATTGTACTTGTTCATTAGTCCATGTGACTCGTTGTGTAAACCATTTGTCCTTGTTCATTAGTCCTTGTGACTCATTGTGTGAACCATTTGTCATTGTTTATTAGTCCTTGTGACTCGTTGTGTTAAACAGTTGTACTTGTTCATTACTCCATGTGACGCGTTGTGTGAACCATTTGTCCTTGTTCATTAGTCCTTGTGACTCTTTGTGTGTACCATTTGTCCTTGTTCATGTGTCTATGTGACTCGTTGTGTGTACCATTTGTCCTTGTTCATTAGTCCTTGTGTCTCGTTGTGTTAAACAATTGTACTTGTTCATTAATCCATGTGAGTCGTTGTGTGAACCATTTGTCCTTGATTATTAGTCCTTGTGGCTCGTTGTGTTGAACAATTGTAATTTTTTATTAGTCCATGTGACTCGTTGTCTGAACCAGTTGTCCTTGTTCATTAGTCCTTGTGACTCGTTGTGTGAACCATTTGTCGTTGTTTATTAGTCTTTGTGACTCGTTGTGTTGAACAATTATAATTAATCATTAGTAAATGTGACTCGTTGTGTGAACCATTTATTTCTGTTCATTAGTCCTTGAGACTCGTTGTGTTAAACAATTGTACTTGTTCATTACTCCATGTGAGTCGTTGTGTGAACCATTTGTCCTTGTTCATTAGTCCTTGTGACTCGCTGTGTGATCCATTTGTCCTTGTTCATTAGTCCATGTGACTCGTTGTGTGAAACATTTATCCTTGTTCATTAGCCCTTGTGAGTCGATGTGTGAACTATTTGTCCTGGTTTATTAGTAAATGTGACTCGTTGTGTGAACTATTTATCCTTGTTCATTAGTCCTTGTGACTCGTTGTGTTAAACAATTGTTCTTGTTCATTAGTCCATGTGAGTCGTTGTGTGAACCATTTGTCCTTGTTTATTAGTCCTTGTGGCTCGTTGTGTTGAACAATTGTAATTGTTCATTAGTCCATGTGACTCGTTGTGTGAACCATTTGTCCATGTTCACTAGTCCTTGTGACTCGTTGTGTGAACCATTTGTTTTTGTTCATTAGTCCTTGTGACTCGTTGTGTTAAAAAATTGTTCTTGTGCATAAGTCCATGTGACTCGCTGTGTGAACCATTTGTCCTTGTTTATTAGTCTTTGTGACTCGTTAGGTTGAACAATTGTAATTAATCATTAATAAATGTGACTCGTTGTGTGAACCATTTATCTTTGTTCATTAGACCTTGTGACCCGTTGTGTTAAACAATTGTAGTTATTCATTAGTCCATGTGAGTCGTTGTGTGAACCATTTGTCCTTGTTCATTAGTCCTTGTGACTCATTGTGTGAACCATTTGTCCTTGTTCATTAGTCCATGTGACTCGTTGTGTGAATATTTATCCTTGTTCATTAGCCGTTATGACTCGTTGTGTGAACTATTTGTCGTTGTTTATTTGTAAATATAACTCGTTGTCTGAACCATTTACCCTTGTTCATTAGTCCTTGTGACTCGTTGTGTTAGACAACTGTACTTGTTCATTAGTCCATGTGACTCGTTGAGTGAACCATTTATCCTTGTTCAATTTTCCTTGTGACTCGTTGTGTTAAAACAATTGTATTTGTTCATTAGCCCATGTGAGTCGTTTTGTGAACTATTTGTCCTTGTTCATAAGTCCTTGTGACTCGTTGTGTGAACCAATTGTACTTGTTCATTAGTCCATGTGACTTGTTGCGTGAACCATTTCTCCTTGTTCATTAGTCCTTGTGACTCATTGTGTGAACCATTTGTCCTTGTGACTCGGTGTGTTAAACAATTCTACTTGTTCATTAGTCCATGTGACGTGTTGTGTGAACCATTTGTCCTTGTTCATTAGTCCTTGTGACTCTTTGTCTATACCATTTATCCTTGTTCATGAGTCTATGTGACTCGTTGTGTGTACCATTTGTTCTTGTTCATTAGTCCATGCGAGTCGTTGTGTGAACCATTTGTCCTTGTTCATTAGTCCTTGTGACTCGCTGTGTGAACCATTTGTCCTTGTTCATTAGTCCATGTGACTTGTTGTGTGAAACATTTGTCCTTGTTCATTAGCCCTTGTGAGTCGATGTGTGAACTATTTGTCCTTGTTTATTAGTAAATGTGACTCGTTGTGTGAACCATTTATCCTTGTTCATTAGTCCTTGTGACTCGTTGTGTTAAACAATTGTACTTGTTCATTAGTCCATGTGAGTCGTTGTGTGAACAATTTGTCCTTGTTTATTAGTCCTTGTGGCTCGTTTTGTTGAACAATTGTAATTGTTCATTAGTCTAAGTGACTCGTTGTGTGAACCATTTGTCCTTTTTCACTATTCCTTGTGACTCGTTGTGTGAACCATTTGTCCTTGTTCATTAGTCCTTGTGACTCGTTGTGTTAAACAATTGTTCTTGTGCATTAGTCCATGTGACTCGCTGTGTGAACCATTTATCCTTGTTCATTAGCCCTTATGACTCGTTGTGTGAACTATTTGTCCTTGTTTATTAGTAAATGTGACTCGTTGTCTGATCCATTTACCCTTGTTCATTAGTCCTTTTGACTCGTTGTGTTTGACAATTGTACTTGTTCAATAGTCCATATGACTCGTTGTGTGAACCATTTGTCCTTGTTCATTTGTCCTTGTGACTCGTTGTGTTAAACACTTGTATTTATTCATTAGCCCATGTGAGTCATTTTGTGAACCATTTGTCCTTGTTCATAAGTCCTTGTGACTCGTTGTGTGAACCAATTGTACTTGTTCATTAGTTTATGTGACTCGTTGTTTGAACCATTTCTCCTTGTTCATTAGTCCTTGTGACTCATTGTGTGAACCATATGTCCTTGTGACTCGTTGTGTTAAACAATTGTACTTGTTCATTAGTCCATGTGACGTGTTGTGTGAACCATTTGTCCTTGTTCATTAGTCCTTGTGACTCTTTGTGTTTACCATTTGTCCTTGTTCATGAGTCCATGTGACTCGTTGTGTGTATCATTTGTCCTTGTTCATTAGATCTTGTTATTCGTTGTGTTAAACAATTGTACTCGTGCATTAGTCTTTGTGAATCGTTGTGTTGAACAATTGTAATTAATCATTAGTAAATGTGACTCGGTATGTGAACCATTTATCTTTGTTCATTAGTCCTTGTGACTCGTTGTGTTAAACAATTGTACTTGTTCATTAGTCCATGTGAGTCGTTATCTGAACCATTTGTCCTTGTTCATTAGTCCTTGCGACTCGTTGTGTGAACTATTTGTCCTTGTTCAGTAGTCCATCTAACTCGTTGTGAGAACCATTTATCCTTGTTCATTAGCCCTTATGACTCGTTGTGTGAACTATTTGTCCTTGTTTATAAGTAAATGTGACTCGTTGTGTGAACCATTTACCCTTGTTCATTAGTCCTTGTGACTCGTTGTGTTGAAAAATTATAATTGTTTATTAGTCCATGTGACTCGTTATGTGAACCATTTGTCCTTGGTGATTAGTCCTTGTGACTCGTTGTGTTAAACAATTGTACTTGTTCATTAGTCCATCTGAGTCGTTGTGTGAACCATTTGTCCTTGTTCATTAGTCCTTGTGACTCGCTGTGTGAACCATTTGTCCTTGTTCATTAGTCCATGTGACTCGTTGTGTGAAACATTTGTCCTTGTTCATTAGCCCTTGTGAGTCGATGTGTGAACTATTTGTCCTTGTTTATTAGTAAATGTGACTTGTTGTGTGAACCATTTATCCTTGTTCATTAATCCTTGTGACTCGTTGTGTTAAACAATTGTACTTGTTCATTAGTCCATGTGAGTCGTTGTGTGAACCATTTGTCCTTGTTTATTAGTCCTTGTGGCTTGTTTTGTTGAACAATTGTAATTGTTCAGTAGTCTAAGTGACTCGTTGTGTGAACCATTTGTCCTTTTTCACTAGTCCTTGTGACTCGTTGTGTGAACCATTTGTCCTTGTGACTCTATGTGTTAAAAAATTGTTCTTGTGCATTAGTCCATGTGACTCGCTCTGTGAACCATTTGTTCTTGTTTATTAGTCTTTGTGACTCGTTAGGTTGAACAATTGTAATTAATCATTAGTAAATGTGACTCGTTGTGTGAACCATTTATCTTTGTTCATTAGTCCTTGTGACGTGTTGTGTGAACCATTTGTCCTTGTTCATTAGTCCTTGTGACTCTTTGTCTGTACCATTTATCCTTGTTCATGAGTCTATGTGACTCGTTGTGTGTACCATTTGTCCTTGTTCATTAGTCCATGTGAGTCGTTATGTGAACCATTTGTCCTTGTTCATTAGTCCTTGTGACTCGTTGTGTGAACCATTTGTCATTGTTCATTAGTCCACGTGACTCGTTGTGTGAACCATTTGTCCTTGTTCATTAGCCCTTGTGAGTCGTTGTGTGAACTATTTTTCCTTGTTTATTAGTAAATGTGACTCGTTGTGTGAACCATTTATCCTTGTTCATTAGTCCTTTTGACTCGTTGTATTAAACAATTGTACTTGTTCATTAGTCCATGTGAGTCGTTGTGTGAACCATTTGTCCTTGTTTATTAGTCCTTGTGGCTCGTTGTGTTGAACAATTGTAATGGTTCATTATTTCATGTGACTCGTTGTGTGAACCATTTGTCTAACATGTTCATTAATTTGCACATATATGAAATTTAATTGCTTTTCTTCCTGCATACATTCGGGTTAGTGGTTGGTGTCACATGCAGGGAGGTGCTTACATTCCCCTTTTCTTTCATTTTTACCCATTTAACTCCACATTTAGCCAAATTTGCTTGTTGACCCTTAACTACATCCAGATTTAGTCTGCCTTGTCAAGCTAGTTTAATGGTTGTTTTGCGGTATATTTTTTACTGTGCCAAATTTGGCTTGTATTTGATGACTTGGAGTTGGTAATTTATGGAGGAAGGAGGATGATATCTATGGAAAAAAGGTGGAAAAAAGAAAAAAAAACGTGAAAGGAAAGAAAAAAGAAGGACCGTGTGGAAAAGAAAAAAGAAAAAAAAAAGAGTTCGATTGTCGATACGGTTTCACTCCTATGCTTTACTTATATATTTTGAGGAGTTGTGTTTGGTTGAGTGAGTTTATGTGCCAAATGAAGGGCACTTGTGATTAATTTTATAATTGGTTAAGGATCGGATATTGTTCAGTATAGTTCCGTTGGGTAGCTAGCTTGACTATTACCTCACATATCCCATATATTTTTTGCCCTTTCTTACCGATTGCCTCACTTTCCCATAAATTTTGTAAGCCCTCGGCTGTGACAGACATTGATTGGTTGGAATGTATGCATGGTAGTTAGAATTGTCTATCATATTAGCTGCATGCATGTTTATGTGGGTCGTAGTTTAGGTGAGAGACTATATTTCTTCTCTTACACTCATATGCTTACCCATTGCTTCATGAGAGAAGAGTGACCCGTGAGAGTCCACCATTAAAGGTCTTGCAAGGTCGACGGTTCAGCTTTATTATAAACATCCTACAACTCGTTTGAATATGACAGTTTTTACTATAAGTATTAGTGCTTGCATTAAATCGGTTTAAGTGGACAATTTGTAGCTAACTCTGAGTTTTCTTTTCTGTTCCATTAGTTTTGCATATAGTTTGCTTGGGGAGAAGCAAAGGTTTGGTTTGGGGAAGTTTGATGTGTGCATTTCATATAGACTTTTTGTACCGTACTTGCACGCATTTCTATGCATATTTAGTAGTGTTTAGCAACAAATGTCCCCCGAATTGTCTACTTTGGTTTCTCTTGTCTTATTTGCAGGAATGAACAAAAGAGAAGTGGAATCAAGCTTAAAACATGTCCCTATGCATGCATTTAGGAGATGAGTTGAGTCGGAGCTTGGAGACTACTATTTTGAGATGCGCAAGAAAGTAAGATAGCTAAGCGAGCAAAATAAGAACATCAAATTACTAGTGCCTACTTTGAAGTACCATATCTCGAGTTCTACAACTGATTTTCAAGTGATTCCAATTGGATATGAAATCTTGTTCTCTTAGATCTCCAACGCCACAGGAAATGCTCTGTTTTCCCAAGTAACAAAGAAATGGTGGCCGTTTGAAGTTCAGTGCACGAAGCAGGAATTATGCGTTGGAAACCACTCGATCGAGTACTATAGTGTTCGATCGAGTAGTTTAAGTCTTCGATCGAATGGCTTGTTTTTGATAGTGTTCGATCGAGTACCTAAAGTTCTCGATCGAGAGGTTTTGCTAGAAGTTACTCGATAGAGGGGTTTTAAAGTACTCGATCGAGTATTTTTCTTATTTACACGGGATTTTATTCCGTGATTAGTTAATCTTTTAGTTAATACATGCTTCCCTATATAAGATAAAGACGTCATTAGGTTAAAGGAGGACTTTTACACTCTATTATTCTCTTAATTACTCTGTTAAGCAGACTTCTTCTTTCTCTCTTTTGGGGTTACGTTGCTTTTGTTCTAATTCCGGATCTCAAGCTTGTAATCTCTCTTTACTCTTACTCTTAATTTAATTTCTCTTTGCTTTCTCTTAATCTTTACTCTTAATTTCTATCTTATTGTTATTGTTATTATTAGTTTATGGTTCCTCTTTATTGTTCTCATACTATGTCTCTTGTTTATTCATTATCATTGTTGTTAATTTCACCTGCAGTGAACATTAGAGCATTCTAATGAGGGCGGAAGCTAAGTTAGTAATGTTTTAGGGCGAATAGCGGACCGGAAGGACCTTTTCACTACCCTGTAGATCGAATTTGCATTGACCTAAGACCCTAGATTAGATTTCTTAAGAATCATGGTGAACCGACTGTCTTAGCTGTTTCTCTCTACTTAATAAACTCGTCAAATTTCTGCTTTATTCTCCTTTACTTTATTTCTCTTTTAATCTCCGTAGTTTAAAACAAATCTTCAAATCCCCATTTTGTGACCTTAGACAGACTGAATTAACGAGTAGATAGTGACCGCCTCCCTGTGGAGATCGACCCTACTTCCACTAGCTTCTGTTAGTTATTTTAGGTATTTATTTTTGGTACTAAAACGACGGTATCAGGGGCTATACTTTGACTTTCGCCGTGTCCAAGCCTGGGTCATAGTGGGGGCTCTGTAGATACCTGGTATCTGTTGAGTCTCCAACAAATACCCGATGATTATCGCACTACAACATGCTTAGAAATCACAGCGTTTGATCGACAATTTTGTACAACTATACGTCGGAAAACTTAAAACAATTTCGAAAATAAAACATTTCAAAACTTTTCAAAAGTACCTGGAGTGTTTAATGCATGACGACAGGGTCACAATGACACTAGTTAGAGTCAAAACCGACACCGGACCAAAAACCGACTCAAAATTCAAATCCCGACTCCAACAACGAGTCAAATCGAGTCAAACACAAAAAAACAAACTTTTCAAAGACTTCCATGTTAAGGTTTCCCGGAATCCTTAATGGTCAAGTACAAATCAAGTTCATCCAAAACATAGGATATAACAAATCATGATTACACTTGCGTGATAGTGACAAGACACCTCGAAGACGTGCGAAATGGGTCACACCTCTTCGAGCAGCCCACGACCACGTCGCTCAAAACGGACACAACCACCCATTTTCTTATAAATACCCCTCAAATGCCACCATTTGAGAGTTACGCGAGTGTCCGACCCCTTATTTCTCCCTTAAAATTCTAGACTCGACTTCTCAAGTCACAAACCGACACGTGTTTCCGACCTACCGATCGAAAACACAAGTCTTACGCATTGTTTGGTACCGTCATCGTGCATTAAATCACTTGACCGACCATCTCGACCAACTACACCATCACTAAACTTAAAACACTCTTTTACATTGCTAAAACGATTTTCAAACCGAGTTTTCCGACCAAACAAGTTGATACACTTTCGTCGATTTCTCGTCTCAAGACTAGCATGTAAGTATGAGGGTGTAAAAATCCTTTTCTATCGTGTTTTTTCATTTGTTTCATGACTATAAGATGCTAAAACATGCATAACATGGTCCAATATGGGATAAATGAGCCAAAACCGGATTTTTGGTTGAGGCAGGGGCTGCTTGTATAGCAACCAGGCTCGTGCCTAAAGCCCCTCTCAGCCTAAATCCAACCGTGTTTGGTCTCTTCTTCCCCTTTTAATTTCATTTCATATTTGTAATCGGTTTTTACCATTTTAAATATTTCAAATCATTTTCATGACAAACTTTTAACCATGAAACATTTTTCACCCTTGGTTCCTAATACCTTGACGGTTTAATCCGTGTTTCGGTAATAATATTTGGTTAGTTACATTTTAAAATACCTTTTATTTCATTTCTTTACATTTCAAAAAGGCATTTTAAAACCTTTTTCATTTCTTTACATTTTCAAAACAAATGCATTAGTCATAAACACAAAATCATCCTTGGTTCTACATACCATGTCGGATTTTAACCCGAGTACGATGATAAATATTGACTAATTACAAACAAATGAACTTAAAACAATTAGTTCATATATATTTTCAAAACTATTCATGGTAAGCTTGCAAAACCGAACCCGGCAACGAATATTGTCAAAATAGTGACGATTATTCAAGTGTCGTTCTTAACATCAAAGCGGCCTAAACGGCCTTTTCAAATCAAGACGGGTTCAAACATCCTCTTTTCAATCTATTTTACGAACATTTTCAATGGTTAGAAGACGTCCTTCAATCGTCTGTTGACCCGCGCCTAAACAGGCCACTCATTTTTCCATTTTCAAACCAGGACAGGCCTACTTGCATCGCTAGATGGCTCGCGCCTATATTGGCTGCCTGATGCAGGGTCTGTTTCCTTCCAGCACTTGTCTAGGACGATCCCGACTTCAGTTAACCCGAATAAAGGATGGATCAGATGACAAATCTGCCCATTTTACGTCATATTTGCCAAACGCCTTACCCGTTTAATTTGAGATGACAAATGGATCACGTTATGCACCATGAACCTAACTCGGCAAATGGATGTTTAATTTTCGTCATGCATGCTAATCAACATTAAATCCAACTCGACATCAAATACTTGATACTTGGATTAAACAACCGACATAGGAAGCTCACATGTTAGGTTCAAACTCGTGGATGCACATTCATGCATTTACCCGTTTTATCAACTTTTGCATTCAACCAACCAAGATCGATCAGTGGAGGCCGCTACCGCGGGCGGGATTGGGTGTCCGATTAAAGAGCTTCCCAATACGTACCTTCACCTCTTACTCAGAAACTTTGGATAGTAGACGACCTTATCCAGGGCGTATGAGAGTCATTCTAGAGATAGGATGCTAAAGAGGGACGATTCCTTATCTTTAGTACCTATGTCAAACACCACTTTTTGCATTGGTTGACCTAGGTATAAAGTGGATTCGAACGGGTTCCAAGCATCCCACAGATGCTTGTTGGCGACTCCAAACATCTCTCGCATTGTTTCGAGACCCTTGCCGAGACGAAATCGACAGATCTAAAGCGATCCGGTCGAAAGCATTTTTACGCCGTCGAGTGTAGCATTCAAAGAGACCGATGTGCATCTGTAGATCGGCCTGGCGCGCACGTGGCCTATGTCCACAGCAAGGAACCCATCCCAACACTTAGTCAAATTCAGGAGAGCAATTTGGAGCCAGAATTAAAATGACTCGCTGCCGGCAGGGAGGCCGGCAGCCGGTCAGCCGGCACACACAACCCTTATTGAAGAAATGAAGAAGAAAATCAAGAAAGGAGTACTCTCTACCAGCATGCCAGCAGCCGGTCCACCCGCAGAGAGAAACCCTAGGTCAACTTTTGGCTCAGGATTTGAAGTGCACGCTGCCGGCAGGGAGGCCGTGTTGGAATATGTGTCCTCAACAATAGTGCGATTACATGTTTAAATCTCATATTAAGAATACGTAAGGGATGATTCATTTATATAGTCAACTGATCAACATTAATCGGTAACGATTGGCTAACTATAGTTTGACGTTACTGTTGTAGGACGGTGGTGGTCAGTTGATCCCTTAAGGTCACACCTAAAGGATGATGCCCTTATCAGTAAAGTTGATTAATTGTATGACGGTACAAGTTAATCAATTCCTTAAAATTGAACAGTTCAATTGTGAGAGAGAATATTTATATCTTATTGTAATGGGATTAAATAAGATTTATTTTAGTAATTGAAATACTTTATTACTAAAATTGTTTATTGTTTGTGAAACAATAGAGATAAGAATGAATGGTTAATTATAATTACAAGATGTTGTGAATTATAATTATATGACCCATTTTATTTATGTGATCAAGTATCACTAGTCAATTTATTGTATGTAATTTAATTAATTTATAAAATTGATATTTATTTGATAAATATGCATTAAATTAATTAATAACATGTAACATACTACATGTGACATATTGTGTGACAAATGACAAATTGACAAAATAAAAAGGTAGTCCATTTTATGTATGTGGACCGAAAAATTGAGGATGATAGGTGTTAGTGGGTGAATTATTTTATGAGATAAAATAAGTTAATTATGCCTAAGCTACACTAGTCTTACAAGCCTACATTTTGGGTAAGAGAAAAAGGCAAAAGAAGATGCCATTTTAGCCTCTTCTACCCGGCTCCATCTCCTCTATAATGAGAGTTTGTTCTCATTTTTCCACTACTACACACAACATATTCATTCTTCTCATGCATATTCATTCATACACATGCATACCTCTCTCATACTTTGTTTTATCTTTCTCAAAAACTAGAGAATGATAATCTAAATTGTTCAATCACATTACTAATATTATTAATGTAATATATGAGTATTAGTAATCAATTTTAAGGTATACTATTAAATAAATATCTAGTTAATATTATTTAGTAGAGATAAGGGCCAATCTTGGGTGCAATCAAGAGGAGAATCTTTACATTGGGATTTTGGAGGATCATCCTAATACTTATTATAGCTCAAGAACAAGTGAAGGTAGTGTTGGAATGATAATTCGTAACAATGGTAAATAGACAGAAACTTTAAAAATACAAGAGACAGAAAAGGACTTATCGAACAGAATTGCAGCGCCGTGGTAAAAAGCCACTAACTTGAAAACTATTATGGCACGACCGTGGTAGTTATCGTCTCACGCCGGTAGTTCCCCAAGGTTAACACTGCAGCCTTCGAACCGCACCACTGAAGTAAGAAGACTTCGGAAAAAACACACTGTACCCGGAAAAATCAGAAGTAATAGAAGGAGAGCATATTGAGAAGAGAGAATGTGGAGTGTGTTCGTGTGATCTTCTGTCAAGTGAACAGCTCTATTTATAAGGGAAAAATAGAGCTGTTACAGAGACAAAATCTCAGCAATTAAGGGACGGTCAAACGTAATTAAGGGATTAATTACGCTCCCTTAATTTCTGCAATTAACAGTCATAAAAACATTTGATTGAACAGAATATCACAGATACACTGAACCTGGACCTAAACCAAAAACACACAGCCCAAAAAGAAAAGAGGGCCTTTGGCCCGCCCCGCAGGGGCTCTACCCAAACCCAAACCTGAGCCCGAGCTTGAGCCAAGCCGGACCGGCGCGCGCGCGTGTGTGTGTTTGGATCAGACTCACAGGCCCAACACTCTCAACAAAAGCCTCTTTGGTCCAACTCTTATCCACTTAGGGAGAGAAAAAGTAATATAAACACAATATACCTCCTTCTCCCCACCGATGTGGGAGAAGAGGCAAAAATGTTTTTGGCTTTATAAAGCCATTACTTCCAACCGGTAGGAGACCTTACTTGTGCCCAAAAATCCGAAATTTACAATGTAAGGGACATTGTTTTACTCATTAATCTCATATTTTGTTATGCATGCACTAGATCTAAAGAACAAAAATTAAGAAGTTAATTAGTTCACTATTAGAAGAGTCTAATAATAGGTATATGAACCTAACAAGTGGTATCAGAGCATAGAATGTTGCATGCAAAATCGGTTTGGTTTTTCCGAGTTAAATGTAACTTAATTAAAACTAAAACTTTGTGATTTATAAGAGTAAGTAACGAAATCATGATGCATATTATATATTCTGGTCCTAATATTTGTTTAGGTCATTTTATGATTTATGGTAATTTATTGCTCATTTTAATGATTTTTAGTGATTTTATTGCATTTTTATGAGTAAAATGTACTTTTATTCACTAAAAA
The DNA here is from genome assembly GCF_048544455.1 of Silene latifolia. Lineage (NCBI taxonomy): Eukaryota > Viridiplantae > Streptophyta > Magnoliopsida > Caryophyllales > Caryophyllaceae > Silene > Silene latifolia. The sequence goes on from NC_133534.1 coordinate 217,974,957, forward strand.
TAGTTAAATATCACTACTGATCGTGATCTTTTAGTATGACCTCACATGAATATTTTATGTATTGCATGTAAAATTTTATATTAATGTGATTAATATTTCATGATTTATATTTTTATGTGATAAAAATGGAACAAATGGAGGTTAAATGACTAAAAATGGCTAAATTAAGTTTATGACCTTGAAAATTTTATATGACCTCACATGCATATTTTAGAAGTTGTGTGCAAAATCTCGTATTAATTTAATTAATATTGCATGATTTATGATTTTTATGAGATAAAAATGGATTAAAAGAGGTAAAATGGTTAAAAATAGTTAAACTTCGAACCAGGCCATGAAACTTTAATATGTCATCACGTGCATGATTTACACAGTGTATGTTAATTTTGAGATGAAAGGATCTCATTTAGCAAGATTTATGAATTTTTAGTGTAAAAATGGCATAAATAGTAACTATTTTAGCATAAATAGCTAAAACGAATTGCATGGCATGAAAAAATTATTTTAGGTTGCATAAATATCCTACTTATCAGATTTAAATTTGTAAAATTGATTGGATTGATTTTTGTATACTTTAGATGTTTTATGAGATAAAACCGATAAATTGCAACTATATTTTCTCGAAAATTAATTCGAAAATTTTAACCATAATTTTTGACATTATGAGTGTCACGAAATTATTCCAGAATATTCAAAAATTTAAAATTTAAATTTTGAAATTATTCTAATTTAATTTGGATTTATTTCATAAATATTATGGTTTTAAGATAAAAAATGAGCATAAAATTAAATCAAGTTGAATTATTGTCAAAAATTAAGTGATGGCTAATTTTTGAGTCCTAAGAGTATTAGGATAATTAACTTGAGCTTAAATGTGATTTGAGTGTTAATTTGTGATTTTAAGAAGTTATTATCACGCATTTCCATGAAACCGGGTTATATAATCAATATAAGTTAAATAGGGCGATTTTGCACATAATTTGGCATGTTAGATACATATTATAATGCTGCATATTTTAATTGTTGAATGTTTTTTATTTATATAATTATGACCTTAGTCTTAATCGATATTACCCGTAATGAAAGGGAATATTGATTCGGTTGTAATTTAATATGATCTCGTATCACTTTTATTTTTACTAGTTTTTCATATTACAAATGTATAATAGGAATAGCTTTGTATTTTTATTATTATTTGTAATTGTGGAGCTTCTTCAAGACGGTGCCATTCGGAAAGGCGTTCCGACAAAGACGATGTTCTTGGGAGGAGTGCAACTTGAAGATTCAAGGGACCAAAGGAGTTGGTTTTCGAATATGTAATAGATTGTTTAATTTTCTATTTTAGGAAGGCCATACTAGGAATTTATTATTATTGCTTTGCATTTATTTTAATATGTTACATGCATTGCCAAATCGCCATAACAACACATGCATATCATATCGAGTCATCGACCGTGTCAATTATAATTATCGTAGTTCACCGCTTTAGTTCACTTAAAACGTGATAGATAATAAATTGACAAGACCTCTCACTTATAATAATTGAGAATTAGCCTTACCAAATAGTAGAAACCATGAGTCCCAATTTCATGAGGAAGTAGGCTTGGCTCACCGGGGTACTAAACTTGTAACGTTGGGTAAGTGGGTAATAAAATGTTATTACATCGAAATTTGGATTGAGCTCAACGGAAGTATTCGTGACCGTAGTCGCATGTGTTCCGGGCTAAAGATAAATATTAAAGTAATTTTTATCGACCGAGAATTCTAGAAGTAGAATCGATTAAAGAGTTAATCCATCGAATTATATTGATAAGGTATGAATCGGCTCACCGTGCCCGAGTTAATGTGAATTTGGATATCGGAATCATTTATAATAGTTGGGTAGAGGTCACTATATAAATGCAATACTTGTTTACAAGTATTATTAAAACGATAGATGTTAATTATTTCCTTCATTTCCATTTTTGTAGTTATTTATACGCAATGGATTCATCTAATACTCTTATACCAATCACCATTAATTCATGGCTCCAATCATTTGATGAAAAGTGCTCCGAGCATGACAATGATACGATTAGAGAATTACGCATTGACATTGGTGAGGATGGAAATCTTTGCTATTTTACCACTTCTACACCCCCCCCCCCACTCCCATACTCATGCCCACCTCCTTGGTAAGAGGATTATATGAGGGGAATCTCACAAATTCCAAAGTACCCTTGTTTGATGAAGCAAGGAGAAGTATCTAATTGAGTGGGAGTTCTAGCAAGAGTGTCCTTGCAACCGAAAGGGGTAAAAGTATTAATAAAGGAAAGGCAAAGAAGGGTAAGAAACTCAAATCCAATTGTAAATTGGAAGTTGATATTGAGACTACCACAACCAAAACCAAGAAGGGTGCCCAATCCTACCATGAATGTCATTATTGTAATGTCATGGGCCATTGGAAGCGAAATTGCCCCAAGTATTTGGGAGATATCAAAGTTGGACTTGTCACTCCACTTGGTACTATTTTTTCTAAAATCGTTGTTATTGATATAAATTATACATCCACCTCAACGTGGGTATGGGATACCGGTTGTGGTTTTCACCTTTGTAATTGTATACAGGGGCTTGGAAATATGGAAAAGCTAAACAAGAGTGATATAAATCTTCGACAAGGAAATGAAGCTAGGGTAGCCGCCACTTCGAGAGGGACTTGTGTACTTGTTTTAGCTAATAGCTTTGAGATGTAATCTACATAATGGTGATTATTATGTACCCATTTTATCTAAAACATTATTTCATGTTAGACATGGAAGGTTTCATATTTCGCCATAAAAAACAATCGTTGTATTTTGTTTGAAAATTGACATGGCTAGGAGCCAAGTCAATTCTCTTAATGGTATTCATGTTTTAGACACTTCTAACTCAACTAAAGATATCTATAACATACAAACCAAAAGACTCATAACTAGTGATCCAAATGATTTGTACATTTGGCTTTTTCGATTAGGTTACATAAATGAGAAACGCATTGAAAGCTAGTGTCGACTAGATTTAATGAACCATTTTATTTTCAATCATATGGAATATGCGAATCTTGTCTCCTTCGCAAAATGATTTGTATTTCCTTTAGTGGTAAAGGGACACGAGCAAGTGATTTGTTGGGACTAATACATGCCGATGTATGTGTTCTAATGAGCATCACCGCAAAGGGAATTTATGACTACTTTGTCACTTTTACCAATGATTTAAGTAGATATGGGTATTTTTACTTAATCAAATATAAAGTGAAGCATTTGAGAAATTTGAGAAATTTCTAAATGATGTAGAGAACCAATTGAACAAAGTACTAAAGCATTATGATCCGATCGTAGTGGCAAAGATCTAAGTAATGAATTTGATTTATTAAATATGGATTATGACCTAGTGTCACTACCCATAAAATCAAACTAATATGAGTCGGTTTGAGTTATCGAACTCAATTTTGGGAATTTGCAATCCAAAACGGACACATAATTCTAAGCGGCTAGTCAACCGGGAAATACCTGAAATAGAGAATCTATTTAACAAATGACATGGATCAGATTCGCATATAACATGAATCAAGTTGCCATGATAGAGCTGGTCTTTTATGAGCTAATGCGTTAGTATAGAGAAACTTCCAATACTCCACCATATATATGTTTGTAACTCACAAAACTATCTCTCAAGAAGATAGATGTATTTCTGAGAGATAGAGTGGGAGTCGATTGGATCGTCACAAACATGTCTTATAGTTAAAATGTTATTTTGTGAAAGTAATGGAACTATAATCTATAAAGATAGAGTGGGAGTATAGCTCAGTGGGAGTTTAACACACATGTCTTGTTGTTAAAATGTTCCTTTGTGAAAGTAATGATATTATGACCTTGTCCCAAATCGGCCTTGATACATACGAGCCATAGCATTACAATCCAAAAATTGTTACTCAAGTGTATATTTACTTTAAGGCGGGTTTCTCCTTAAAGGTAAATAGAGCTTTAGAGTGCCAAAGTGCATAGATTGACATGAAGATGTTAATCAAGATAAATTATGTTAGGAATTGCCGCAATTCATTTTGATGAAGAATGGCAAATGATAATTAAAATTCGCTTCTCTAAAATGGGAATTTAGAGAAGGGTGTGTATGGAACACAAAACCTTAGATGAAGATCTAAGAATCCTAACATATTATGTGTAGCTTTCTTAAGTGATCCTAGAATGGTCTTAAGCAAGCAAAAGGATTATATTTTTCGTTCATGAGATAATTGAGAATGGTATCATTCACATGATTGAGGAATCATGTTTTACATGACGTTAAGTGGGAGCTAGAATTATTTTTCCATGTCTTATATGTTGATAACATATTACTTGTTGAGAATAATGTACCAATGCTCTCTTCTGTGAAATAGTGATTGGGAGACTAGGAAAAGGTGCGAAGTATTCTAGATTTTTGAACCTATGTGAGAGAATATTGGCATAGAATTGAGAGTCTTATGATGATAAGATCTTTTATATCTGTTTAATATCAACAAGGTTGAATAGGTTATTCATGTTGATGGAAGTGGAATTACTATGATGGAGTCATAGTCGTTCACTGAACCTATTAAGTTGTCGATCATATGAAATCGTTTGCTAATGTTTCCGCCATTAGAATGATCATGTATGCCAACAGACGCACAAGCTGTGATGAACCATATGCTAGGAGCATAATAAGTCAATAACAAGTTAATTCATAAGATGGTCTTGTGAAAGCCTTAAAAAACAATTGAGGATTTGTTCATATGTCTGGATGATGTACTAAGTTATGTGTTGAAGAGTTGCACTAGCTTTAGCTTCCAAACTGAAAAGGATTTGTCGAAATCCTAGGCTAATTTTATTGACTAAGGAGTAAGAAACTAGAGAAGTGTTTTAGTTTCGTACATTGCAAATTCTACAAAAGGAATCTAAGTGAATTGTGATAAAAATGGTCAACATAAGGATTAAGAGTGAATCCCTCTACAATTGACTTTATCACAAGTTATGCGATAACAGTGGGAGCATCTTTCAAGTTAAAGAGCCCAAGTCTGGTAAGAAGACTAGACATATACTTAGGTGTTATTGGATATAACATTGAAAAGAAGGAAATAGCAATTGATAAAGTTGGAATATATGGATATATGGTATATCCACTTGCCAAGCTTTTATTGCATTTCAACAAGTGTAAAAGGTACACTATAGATTATAAGATATGAAGTAGTAATAGAGTATTGACTATTCATATATGATAATCGCATTTATCGTTTGAGTTTTATTAAACTCACCCATTACTTTGTTAAATCCAAATGGGTTGTAGTGACAAATTAAACTCCATTAAAGTGAACTGGATTGACATGGTATTCGCCCCTAGTTACTTATATGATGTGACGTCTCAAAGTGACTAGAGTGTGATGCGATTGATGGCAAGTTCAAGTGCTATAGAGTCATATGGGATGACTAGTCGATCATATAGGCAGACTATATGAGACACTCTGTCGGGCAGTGACCGCTTATAGAGTTCTGGTAATTCATAAAGCCTGGTCGTGGCAAGAGCTGCTATAGTATTCTTTTGAGTCAATTCTTTTGACTAGAGACTATTCGCCCAAGTTGGCACAATTTCTGATTGGCTTTGATTTATGCTCTACGACTGTCGTAAATGAGGTCAAATGGGTATATTTTGGGTTATGATGAGCTGTGGCTAAACAAAAGGAATAGTGCGATAGGAATTGTTCACCCCCTTGTCAGGGTTGTTTGAAATATCAAGGCCACTCGAGGAGTAGTGAACTGGAAATGCGTGGCCACGCTCGGAAGGTATCTATGGTAGATAATTCCGGTCAGACAGTTACTCTCCAGATCGAGGAAACCACTCAAGATATGATCAAATGCAAGTACGACATGCGAGACACCTTGCATTGAGTGGGAGATTATAATAGGACAAGACAATTGGTGATGCACACTTGTCTCGGACAAGTGGGAGATTGTTGAAATATGTGTCCTCAACAGTAGTACGATCACATGTTTAAATCTCATATTAAGAATACGTAAGGGATGATTAATTTATATAGTCAACTGATCAACATTAATCGGTAACGATTGGCTTACTAGAGTTTGACGTTACTGTCGTAGGACGGTGATGGTTAGTTGATCCCTTAAGGTTACACCTAAAGGATGATGCCTTTATCATTAAAGTTGATTAATTGTATGACGGTACCAGTTAATCAATTCCTTAAAACTGAACAGTTCAATTGTGAGAGAGAATATTTATATCTTATTGTAATGAGATTAAATAAGATTTATTTTAGTAATTGAAATACTTTATTACTAAAATTGTTTATTGTTTGTGAAACAATAGAGATAAGAATGAATGGTTAATTATAATTACAAGATGTTGTGAATTATAATTATATGACCCATTTTATTTATGTGATCAAGTATCACTAGTCAATTTGTTGTATGTAATTTAATTAATTTATAACATTGATATTTATTTGATAAAAATGCATTAAATTAATTAATAACATGTAACATACTACATGTGATATATTGTGTGACAAATGACAAATTAACAAAATAAAATAGTAGTCCATTTTATGATGTGGACCGAAAAATTGAGGATGATAGGTGTTAGTGGGTGAATTATTTTATGAGATAAAATAAGTTAATTATGCCTAAGCTACGCTAGTCTTACAAGCCTACATTTTGGGTAAGAGAAAAAGACAAAAGAAGATGCCATTTTGGCCTATTCTACCCGGCTCCATCTCCTCTATAATGAGAGTTTGTTCTCATTTTTCCACTAATACACACAACATATTCATTCTTCTCATGCATATTCATTCATACACATGCATACCTCTCTCATACTTTGTTTTATCTTTCTCAAAAACTAGAGAAATGATAATATAAATTGTTCAATCACATTACTAATATTATTAATGTAATATATGAGTATTAGTAATCAATTTTAAGGTATACTACTTGTTCCGGGCGTAATTCCAGAGCAAGTATTGTTACCACCCGTGGCTTGTAGAATAATGTCTTGAGTTGAATCCTTCTTTCCTTAATTGCTCCTCTCGGCCTCTCCTGCAACGATGAACGAACTGAGGGCTTGGCTTTGTGCCAAGCGTACTCACTCCGACGCTCAAGTCAGTAAACTTAAAGGATTAAGTTGTGTTACTTGGCTGAATGTATATTGTAGAGAGATAAGGAAGATATTACCAGATGAATAGTGTACTTAGGTTAAGTTGTGGATCCTTTCCTCAATGAAGGTTGAGGAGTATTTATAGACTTTCACCTTTTGTCACGTAGTGGCCAAGTGGCTAGCAGGTGGAAAGACTGATCTACCCCTCGGCAGAGGGACCTATGGCAGGCCGGCGGGCCTTGTTGACTCACCGCCGAGGGGTCTTGGATATGAGTACGCGGGTATGTGTCCCGGCTGGCTGGTTGCCATGCCGAGGCCCATATTGACAGGCCGACAGGATGCGTCGGTTAGGCTGTCTAAGCCGTTGACTTGCTCGTGGATATCTTTGACCTTGCTCAATATGTTGACTTGGTCAGCGGTGCAGAATATGCCCCATCAATTTGCCCCCAGCGTAGTCTATGCCGTGGTATAGGCTCCGATGTATGTTGAGCGTATATTCTGCGCAGGTGTTTTGACAAAAATTTTCTGCATCGGCTTCTTCTGCGGCGGCTTCTTTTACCTCGGCCTGGTCTTTCTTAGGCCGTACCATATCCCCCCTCCACATGGATGTGTGAAGGACATCTGATGTGGAAAAGAAAGTGACGCTTGCTGAGACCAGGGTTGAGAGTGCCGGTTGTTTTTGATTGCCCCCGGCCGGCGCTACTTAGCTTGGTTGATCATATGGCCGGCGGGGAACAGATGTTTGAAAATTTGTTGAGGAAGGTGAATAGGCGGAGAGATGTGAATGGGCGTGTTGAAGACGCTTGGTCACTGTTGCATTGATTGACGTTCAACTGTTGCAACGATTGACATCCCGTGGTTGCATGTCTGACACGTGTCTGTTCGCTAATTGGATGACGCTTCATGGGCTGTTCGCTGATTGGTCCTTCTTTAATGGGCTTTTCCCTATAAATAGGGCAGTTATTCCGTGAAATTGGCCACCAATTTCATTCTCCAAAATTTTCTTCTCTCTAAACTTTCAAGGGCTTCTTCTTTCTTCTAATTTCCAGAGTTTGTTACTCCGGCGAGTGTTTTTCTTCAAGGTAAACAAACAAATTTCTTCAGTTTTATTTTGTTAAATAATTATTGCTATTATGTCTTCTGCTGACGCCGGGACTAGTACTTCTGCGGCGGGGGGTTCCCCGTTGCGTCTTGTTGAGGAGGGGATACTAGACGCCATCCCGATAAGGTTTGGGGGCCCTAGGTCTCCTTCTCCCGTAGCCGATCCACCAACTTTGGAGGAACGGGAGGATGAGGATGACGATGCTGATGAGGATGAGGGGGCTCCTTCTGATGGTGGGAGGCTGTCTGTCCTGGATCATGGCGAGCCCTGCACGACTGGTCTTGACCGTGCTTGGTCCCATAAGTTCGCCAGTTGCTCCGGCGAGACATTTTTCGGAGGCCATTTCTCCTTCGGTGAGGGGTATAAGATCGTTATCCCTAAGAAGGGTCAGGCGGTCTGTTGCCCTCCACCGGGTCACACCGGCGTGTACCTCAGGCACCTGGAGTATGGGTTGCGGTTTCCTCTGAATAAATACGTCGTGGCCATCATCAGGGCTATGAACGTCGCTGTGGCCCAACTACATCCGCTGGCCATGAGGACGATAGTCGGCTTTGTGTGGCTCTGTCTCTTTAAGCGGGAGACCCCCACGGTTAACTTATTCCGCCGACTCCATAGTCTTCGGCCGTCAATCGCTGGTAAAGTGGGGTGGTATAGCGTGCAGACGGAGCCAGGCTATGTCTCCGTGAACAAGCTTACTTCTTGCAAAGACTGGCAAGGGCGATGGGTGTACGTTCAAGTGCCGGAGGACTACCCGCTGCCTCGGTCTTTCCAGAGCCCCGTTTACTTGCGGTGTGAGAACCGGGAAGAGTATGAGGAGTGTACCTCCCGCGGTAAAGTTAAAATGGACGCTTCGCTGGTCCCTCTTACTGAGGATGAGAAGCGGGCGATGCAGCTGTTTGATGCTGAGAAGGGATGGCTGCCCCCGACTCAGATTATTCTTCAGGATGAGCTGCTTTGCCACGTCGGCCTCATACCGGCCCTCAGCCAGGGTGAGTGGGGTCGGTGTGAGGCCCATCTTTGCTCGTTATGCTCCTGCTTTTAGAGCTATGTTTTATTTCTTTCATGTAATTCTTGTTTGGTTTCTTGCAGACCGGTTTGGCCAGGACCTGTCCGAGAGTACCTTGAAGAGGTTAGGCCTTGATAAGGACGGGAAGGTCGTTGAGCAGCATCCTTCGGCTGAAAAAAGTGATCGTAGACCGTCTCCCAACAATCTCATGGATAAGCAGCTGAGGTCACTGGATCCGGCGGCGGCTCAAGCTAGGGTTCTCGGAGGCGTGCCAAAGAGAACAAAGAAAGCAGCGTCCAGGCTGGCGGCGGCATCAGTGTCCACTCCCTCCTCGACCCCAGTGGTGCAGAAGGATCATGTGGAGATTATCGACATCACTGACAAGGTGGTGACCGTTGCTAAGGGCCCTTCTTCTCCAAAGAAGAGAAAAGAGCCACCATCTGCTTCCACCGTTGCCGGGGAGAAGCCTACCGGCCCTCCAACTAAGAGGGTCCAAACTGGTACGGATCTAACTTGTGGTTCGGATTTAGCCGGTTCGTTGGACATCCCTGATGACCGGCTTTCTGATATGTCAATGCATGGTGACATGGATGCTCTGTGTAAATTTTTTGTAGATCCTCCTTCGGCAGCCGCCGTTCTCACTGAACGGCGATTAGGGAAGCAGCCTGAGAAGGCTATTGAGAAGGCGGGTGACAGAAATGTCATCGTTGACTCTTCGGCTCAGAAGATTCCTCCCTCCGAGCTTGTGGCAGAGGGTGCGAAATTATATAAGAAGATGGCCAAGTGGACCCAACAAGCCGGCTCCTACATTTTGGAGCAGGAAAAAACCATGGCCCAAGCTGCGCCTCTGATCGCAAAGCTTAAACTTGACCTCTCTGCCGCGAGGGGGGAAGCCGGGAAGGCTAAGCTGGATCTCTTCGCTGCCGAGAAGCGCGTGCGTAAACCGAGAAAGCGATTAGCGGCCGAGAGGGCCAAAGTTGAGGATGCTGATGCCGCTACTGCCAAGATGGTGGAGGAGCGGGATAGGTATAAGGGCGCTTACGACGCCTCGGTTGCCAAAAGGGAAGAGGCGCTCAGGGACGTGCAGGCTGCCCTTGCGCAAAAGGAGAAGGATATTGAAATGCTCCAAGATGATCTTCTCCCTAAAATGTGTGCCCAATTCCGGGACCAGGCCGAGGAGGCGGCCAGGGAGGCAATAAAAAGACTCGTCCCCGAGGGCTCTTTCCCGTGGGATAAGTTTGAGCAGCTTCTGGACGAGATGGCTGAGGCTGCGGAGGCAGCGGCTGCAGAGAAGGCGGAGGCGGCGAAGTTGGCTCAGATAGCTGAGGCTAAGGCGGCCTACGATGCAAGGGTGAAGGAGGATGACGGGCTAAAGGCACTTGAAAATGTCGAGCCCTCTTCTGAGCCGGCTCATCGAAGATGTCTTTGCCCCTCGAAGGAGCGGCAACGAGGCATAGGGAGACGGGCGGTCGTCACCAGACTCACCTGACGTCTCGGATAGCTTTAGCTGTTCGGGGGCCAACTATTGAGCCTTCTCTCCCTGCCATCTTTTGGCGCTTCAAATCCCAAGTCTGTAACCTTTTGTTTTTTTGTTTCCTAGCTTTTTGTAAAGCTTTGGTAGGTAGAGTTTAGGCTATCCCTAATGGGGACGGCCGTCGTCTGTACTCTCCTTGTAATCATTTTCAATAGAGTTTTATCTTTTTAGTCCTCGGCTCGGCCGGGACTTTGATCACGAACCTTTACTTATCCTCTTGCGTTATTAATTGAGTGCCTTCGTTTCTACCGCCGGTATGGCCGAGTCAGTTAGGATGCATGTCTCAACTGCGTAACGTCTTTAGCATTTCTTCTAGCGTATCGGTCATCGTGTCCCCGTCGCTCTCGGCTAAGGCCGAGGTAATCGGGGTTATGGCTCGATAGCAATTCTTCTAGCGTATCGGTCATTGTGTCCCCGTCGCTCTCGGCTAAGGCCGAGGTAATCGGGGTTATGGCTCGATATCAATTCTTCTAGCGTATCGGTCATTGTGTCCCCGTCGCTCTCGGCTAAGGCCGAGGTAATCGGGGTTATGGCTCGATAGCAATTCTCCTAGCGTATCGGTCATTGTGTCCCCGTCGCTCTCGGCTAAGGCCGAGGTAATCGGGGTTATGGCTCGATAGCAATTCTTCTAGCGTATCGGTCATTGTGTCCCCGTCGCTCTCGGCTAAGGCCGAGGTAATCGGGGTTATGGCTCGATAGCAATTCTTCTAGCGTATCGGTCATTGTGTCCCCGTCGCTCTCGGCTAAGGCCGAGGTAATCGGGGTTATGGCTCGACAGCAATTCTTCTTGAGTGCCCGCCTGGTGGCTATTTTGTGGAGGGAACAAACACTTTGATGGAAAACTTGGGTGATTCATTTGTTTGTTATGATCGTGCGTTGGGGTGTCCACAATGGGTTTGGACACCTCCGCCGCTATACAAAGTATTTCCTCAAGTTATCGGTGTTCCAATGGCTCATCAAAGGCACACCTCCCATGTCTGTCAGCCGGTATGTACCCGGCCCCATTTCTTCGACCACTTTGTAGGGACCCTCCCAGTTGGCCGTCAGCTTGCCATGAATATTTCCTTTGTTGGTGGCAGCCGACTTCCTTAGGACCAGGTCTCCCACTTTTAAGTCCCTTTTGTGGACTCTTCGGTTGTAAGCTCTTTTCATCCGGTTTTGATATACGGCCAAGTTGAGGCGTGCTGTATCTCGGCTTTCTTCGACCAGGTCTAGGGAGGCTTTCAGGCCTTCCTCGTTTTCGACTGGGTTAAAGGTGGCCGTTCTGAACGTTGGCACCGTTGCTTCAATTGGCAGGACTGCTTCGGAACCGTAGACTAGGTGGAAGGGGGTGTACCCCGTTGCTTCTTTCTCCGTGGTCCGTAGGGACCACAGGACGCCGGGTAGTTCATCGGCCCAGCTTCCCTTAAGGTCTTCGACTGTCTTCTTCAAACCGTTGAGGATTGTTTTGTTGGTCGCCTCCGCTTTGCCGTTGCTCTGTGGATGGCGAGACGGAGGAGTACGCAAACTTGATGCCAAGCTCTTCTAACCAGTTCATTATCAGGTCGCTCCAAAACTCTCGGCCGTGGTCAAATACCATAACTTGGGGTAACCCGAAGCGAGTTATAACATTTTCCCAGATTACCTTTCTGACGGCCGCTGTGGTCTTCGCCGGTACGGCTACAGCTTCAACCCATTTGGTGAAGTAATCAACGGCGACGATTAGAAACTTCCTTCCTCCGGAGGCCGCTGGGAATGGTCCTAGCATGTCCATCCCCCACTGTGCGAAAGGAAGGGGACTAAGCACCGGTTGTAGGTCCCTGGAGGGAGCGTGTATCACCGGGGCATGCATCCGACGGTTCGTGCACTTCTTGGTCTTTGTTCGGAATCTTGAAGCATGGTGGGCGAAGTAGCCAGCTCGGAGAGCTTTGTGGGCTAGTGTTCTTGCCCCATGTGATGTCCACAGATGCCTTCGTGAATCTCTGTCGATGTATCGATTCTGCGTCGGTGGACCGACACACTTCAAGAGTGGTCTTATTACGGATCTTCGTACAGTTCCCCTTCGAACACCAAGTACCTGGCGGCGATCCTTTTTATTTTGGCCGAGGGATTGCGGTCCTCTGGCAATTCTCCTGTAAGTTTGTATTTCATTATCGGAGTCATCCACGTTGTCTCGGTCTCTATGTTGCCCACCATGCCGATGGTCTCAGTGATGCTCTTCGCATTCTCGATATCTACCAAAGCACGGTTGGTGACATTCTTGATGGTTGAGTGGCAAGTTTGGAGAGAGCGTCGGCCGGTTGTTCTCGGATCGGGAACGCATTGGATTTGGAAAGATTTCAATTTCGCTACGTCGGCTTTTACCCTTTCTAGGTACCTTACCATTCCGTCGTCCCGAGCCTCAAACTCCCCTCTGATTTGGTTAGTAACCAACAGTGAGTCTGTCTTCAACACAATGTGTTACCGCTCCGTGACCCTAGCTAGCTCGACTCCGGTTATCACCGCCTCGTATTCGGATTCGTTGTTCGAGGCCGAGAAGGTGAATTTCAGGGCGTACTCGAACTCGTCCCCGTTTGGGCTGATGATAAGGATGCCGGCTCCTGAGCTGTTCGTCGTGGAGGAGCCGTCGGTGTAAACCTCCCATATGCCTGGGTTTGGCTCTTCTTGATATGTGCATTCGGCCAGGAAATCTGCAAGTGCTTGCCCCTTTATCGAAGGCCTTGGTTTGTACTGAATGCCGAAACCAGAGAGTTCCACTGCCCATTTGACGAGCCTGCCGGATTGTTCGAATTTTTCCAAAGCTTTCTCCAATGGCTGATCGGTTAGGACCGTCACGGGGTGTGCGTCGAAGTAAGGTTTTAATTTCCTTGTGGCGACGACGACGGCAAAGGCTGCTTTTTCAATTAGTGGGTAATTTCTCTCGGCGGGCAACAGCGTATGGCTGACGAAGTAGATTGGGTGTTCTTTGTTTGTCTTCTTCCCGATGATCACGGCGCGTGGCCGAGGTAATCTTGCTATGTATAGGTATAGCGTCTCCCCATGATCGGCCTGGATAGAGTTGGGAGAGTCTGAAGATGAGCTTTCAGTTGCTTGAAAGCCGTGCTCTGTTCCTCCCCCCAGCTGAAGTCCTTATTCCCTTTCAATACTTTGAAGAATGGGGTGCTCTTGTCGGCTGACCGAGAGATGAAACGGGAGAGAGCCGCCATTCTCCCGGTCAGCATCATAACCTCTTTTCGATTCCTTGGTTCCGGCAGGTCTAGGATTGCTTGGATTTTGTCCGGATTTGCATCGATGCCTCTGGCACTGACAAGTACACCGAGGAATTTTCCTGCCCGGACACCAAAGTTGCATTTCATTGGGTTGAGCTTCATCTTGTATTTCCTTAGTGAACAAAATGTTTCGTGTAAATCGGCTAGGTGCTCGCTGTCAGACTTGCTTTTCACAATAGCATCGTCGACGTAAGCCTCAATGTTTCGCCCTTTTTGATTTTGGAACACTTTGTCCACCAGTCTTGTATACGTTGCGCCGGCATTTTTCAAACCAAACGGCATCATTTTGTACATGTATGTGCCGTTAGCGGTGATGAATGCGCATTTAGGCATGTCTTCCTCAGCCATGAATACCTGGTGGTACCCCGAGAAGGCGTCTAGCAGGCTCAGCATGGTGTAGCCTGCCGTGGCGTCGATTAAGCTATCTATTCGAGGCAAAGGGTAACAATCTTTGGGGCATGCTTTATTAAGATTGGTAAAATCTACACACATTCTCCATGCTCCCGATGATTTCCTTACCATCACAACATTGGCTAGCCACTCAGGATAAGTGCAAGGCATAATAAAACCCGCCGTAAGTAGTTTATCTACCTCGGCTTTGATGGCCTCATCTTTCTCGACTGAGGAGTTTCTCATCCTTTGCTTGACGGGGCGAGCGGTAGGAAGTACGTTTAGCTTGTGAGTAATTACCTCCCGGCTCACACCTGGCATCTCGGCCGCCGAATAGGCGAAGACGTCCTTATTTTTCCTTAGCAGGTCCAGGAGTTCGGCCCTGAATTTTGGTTCCAAGTTGACACCGACGGTTACGGTGCGGCCTGGATCAATCTCCACCTCCTCTGTCTCTGCTCCTTCAACCATGCCGATGGTTCGGTCGCTCTCGGACCTGGGAGTGTGCTGTATCTGGAAGGATTTTAATTTTGAAGCGCCGGTTCTCACCTTCTCTAGATACCTTGTCGTCCTATAGTCCTGAGCCTTGTACTCTCCTTTGATCTGGTTGGTCAATAAAAGCGAATCTGTTTTCACCACGACATGCTCTGCACCGGCGGTTCTGGCTAGCTTGACTCCGGTTATTACTGCCTCGTACTTGGATTCGTTGTTTGAGGTCACGGAGGTAAGCTTCAAGGCGTGCTCAAACACGTCTCCGTTCGGGCTAAAAATAACGGTGCTGGCTTTCGAGCTATCCGTCCTGGAAGGGCCGTTAGTGTGTATCTCCCATACGCCGGGATCCTTCTCGTTCTTCGAGACGAATTTATGTGCTTCCCCTCGGTCCGAGACGTATATCAATGTCAGGGCCCGGATGGATATCACAGCGTCGACTTCGCTCAAAGTGATCCGACCTATGAGAACGTCGTAGTCAGACGTGCCGTCGATGACCACGAATTCAGACATAACATTCTTGGCTGCGCCTCCCTCGCCGAACCTCACCGGTAATCTGACTGACCCCAGGGGTACCAGACCGGCTCCAGAAAAGCTGTATAACGGGTTGGTGCAGGGGCTCAGGTCTTCAATCCTCAGACCGAGGCTGAGAAAGCATTCTCTGTACATAACGTTTGTGTAGGCGCCTGTGTCAATCAGGCACCTCTTCACCAAGTGGTTGTCTATGTCCAGGTGGACCGTAAGTGGGTCGCTGTGAGGAGCGATGACTCCGTCGTAGTCCTCCTGCCCGATGGTCATATCGGGGACGTTGGGAGCGGGGGTGGCTGTGTTGGGCACAAAGTTGACGCCCTGATATGGTTCATTCAGGTGCCGTTTGTGCCCATGAGCGGACCCATCGTTCCCGTTGCCCCTGATGACAACATGGATTACTCCTATCCGTTCGAAGACGGACTTGCCATTTGACCCGCCGGCATCTGGCTTTTGGCCACCGGCAACATATTTGCCGAGGCTCCCCTTCCGGACCAGCTCTTCAATGGCATTCTTCAGATGTCGGCAGTCGTTGGTTAAGTGTATGGTGTGGCCGTGGTACTCACAGTACTGGCTCGTGTCACCGTCACTCCTCGGCCTAGGGGGTCTTTCCCACCTCTGGCCCTCGTTCTTGCTCAAAGCGAAGACCTCGGCGGCCGATACGACTAGGGGGGTGTGATCATCGTACCGTTTTTTGTAGTACGTTCCCGAGCTCCCCCCGGCATCCGCCGAGTTCTGTTTCCTGGCAGACTTGTCCGACCGTGACCTATTTTTCTCACGGCGTCTTTCATTGGATCGTGACCCGTTGTTGTCACGGCGTCTTTCATCCGGGTCGTCCTCCTGGTGGCTCTTCTTTTCTGAGTGTTCGGCCTCGCTAGGGCCTACCCAGGTCTTGTGATAGTCCTCTACCTTGATGGCCTGGTCGGCCATCTTCCTGGCGGCATCCCAGCCCAGGCCTCCGCACTTGATGAGCTCATTTTTTAAGTC
Organism: Silene latifolia; assembly: GCF_048544455.1. Lineage (NCBI taxonomy): Eukaryota > Viridiplantae > Streptophyta > Magnoliopsida > Caryophyllales > Caryophyllaceae > Silene > Silene latifolia. Next base: position 217,991,393 of record NC_133534.1, read on the forward strand.
TCCCCTTGGGAGGCCCTTCATCAGCGCGAAGGCCGCCAATTCGGGATTAATTTCTCGAATCTGCTGGACCTTTCCGTCGAACCTTTTTACATAGCTTCGTAGAGACTCGCCCCCCTCCTGTTTGATGGTTAGGAGGTCCGACGTCTCCACGGCCCTCCTCTTATTGCAAGAGTACTGGGCTAGAAAGGCGTCCCTTAGGTCGGCGTAATAGTATACCGAGCCGTCGGGAAGCCCCTTGTACCAACTCTGAGCCATCCCATGCAGGGTTGTTGGGAAAACTCGGCACCAGACCTCATCGGGCTGCTCCCATACCGACATGTAAGACTCGAAAGCCTCAGCGTGGTCAGCTGGGTCACCTTCCCCTTTGTATGATATGGGTGGCAACTTGAGCTTAGTTGGCACCTGGACTTCTAGGACGTAGGCGTTGAGGGGGCATCGACCACGTGTCGAACGACACGTGGCGATCGGCTCCTCGCGTTCCTAATCCGGCTTCCCCCGTAGAGGGAAGGACTCCTTCTTCGACTCGGACTTCTTCTCCAACTCTGCTGAGTCGGACTCCTCGGGCTCCTTTGGGGTGAGCCTCGTTCGTCTTTGCGGGGACGCTGTCCTCCCACGAGTACGGGAAGGACTTAGGTCTACCACGCCCACTTTGGGCTCCCCCGGCGACTTGGCTGGGTCAGCTTCTCCCAGTGCTCCGTTCAAATTTCTCGGAGTTACGTTTTGGGCCCTGGTCTCCTGGACGGTTTCCGTCGCTCTTGTCGACGTGACAGTGTGAGCAGGCGTATTACTAATTAGGTCCAGGAGCATTTTCAGTTTTGCTGCGTCAACTACATGTCCCATGATGGTGACCTGGTTGACTGGCAGCGGCGTGTCTGGCATTATTGGCATCCCGAACTACGGTTGGATTACCCCGCCGGTGGAGGGCTGCATGACTCCAGAATTGTTGAAGGTATCATCTTGGTAGAGTGTGGTTTCGTCGGTCACGACTGCGTCTTGTTGTTTCGACATTTTCTTGGCTTTTTGGGTGGGTTTGTTTTTGTATTTTTTGTTTGGGAATGAATGTGACTAGCTTCTAGTGTCTTCCCCACAGACGGCGCCAATTGTTCCGGGCGTAATTCCAGAGCAAGTATTGTTACCACCCGTGGCTTGTAGAATAATGTCTTGAGTTGAATCCTTATTTCCTTAATTGCTCCTCTCGGCCTCTCCTGCAACGATGAACGAAATGAGGGCTTGGCTTTGTGCCAAGCGTACTCACTCCGACGCTCAAGTCAGTAAACTTAAAGGATTAAGTTGTGTTACTTGGCTGAATGTATATTGTAGAGAGATAAGGAAGATATTACCAGATGAATAGTGTACTTAGGTTAAGTTGTGGATCCTTTCCTCAATGAAGGTTGAGGAGTATTTATAGACTTTCACCTTTTGTCACGTAGTGGCCAAGTGGCTAGCAGGTGGAAAGACTGATCTACCCCTCGGCAGAGGGACCTATGGCAGGCCGGTGGGCCTTGTTGACTCACCGCCGAGGGGTCTTGGATATGAGTACGCGGGTATGTGTCCCGGCTGGCTGGTTGCCATGCCGAGGCCCATATTGACAGGCCGACAGGATGCGTCGGTTAGGCTGTCTAAGCCGTTGACTTGCTCGTGGATATCTTTGACCTTGCTCAATATGTTGACTTGGTCAGCGGTGCAGAATATGCCTCATCACTACTAAATAAATATCTAGTTAATATTATTTAGTAGAGATAAGGGCTAATCTTGGGTGCAATCAAGAGGAGAATCTCTACATTGGGATTTTGGAGGATCATCCTAATACTCATTATAGCTCAAGAACAAGTGAAGGTAGGAGACCTTACTTGTGCCCAAAAATCCGAAATTTACAATGTAAGGGACATTATTTTACTCATTAATCTCATATTTTGTTATGCATGCACTAGATCTAAAGAACACAAATTAAGAAGTTAATTAGTTCACTATTAGAAGAGTGTAATAATAGGTATATGAACCTAACAGGCCGGCTGCCGGTGTGACAGCACAGGACCACAAGACGTATTTTGGGCTTATTTTTCCTTCATTTATGTTTAATTCAAAGGGGTAATATAAATACCCCTTCCCTTAATCATTTGTGGACACATAACCCTAGATTTCATAATTACTCTAAGTTTATGCATAATTATTAAACAAGTATTAATCTTCCCCTAATTAAACCTTAATCATTTACTTAATTAATAGATCTACTTAATTTCGATTGTTTACATTTGGTTGTTGGGTTGTATTTTGGAGATTTTGAAGAATTTCTTCCTTAATTCAATCAAAGTAGCTATCTTTCCTAGTTATTGGTATAATTCTCGTCTTATTTACTTGGTTTAATCAATAGTTTACATTTCAATTCCTCATTTACCATTGTTGTAATTTGCACCATTGCTTTCTATTATGTTTATTTATCTTTCTCCAATTGTTTGCACTTTTCTTTTGAGTATGTGTGAGTAGTAACCCCCTAGGGTTTAGGGGGATTCTATGTGGGGATTAAGGGAATGATTGGGTGATTAATATTTGGGTTTTGGGTAAATTATTTAGTCCTCTTATGCATGCACATAAAGTGTTTGATGAATTGTATGAGTGAAAGCTCATACCTTTCTTCATTGTTTGCTTAAGTCCTTTGTTTATGAAAGTCTATGGAGGGTTTTGATAGCATGATTAATAGAGGATTGGATGCTTAATGAAAGTTAGGTGTCATCTTTAGGGAGGCTAAGATATTGAGTCGTTTACCTAGACTATTCTTTACCCTTGACCGATTATTCTCCCATGTTCACTTTTACCCATTTAGATGAACCCGAAAATCCTAGTCCTTAAATTAATCATTTACACATCTAGCTAATTACTCGTTTTAGTTTAATTTAGTTGTTAGTTTTGAATCAATCTCTCTTATTTTCCGACTAAACTTGACTCGCATTAAATTGAGTATTAACCCCGCCATCTTTGTGGTTCGACCCCGATTTATACTACTTAAATTGGGTTTATAAATTTTGTTGATGGTAAGAAATGACGGCAATATCTTCTACTCATCAAATGGCGCCGTTGCCGGGGATGGCATTAGGCCATACTTAGTTTATTAAGATTCTTAGCTTTAGTTTTAACTCACTTGCTATTTGATTTAGTAGTTGTGTGCTTCATTGTAGAGTGTGTGATTTCTTTCCCTCCCCTAGTGTGTAAAAGCACTAGGAGACTAACGGTTTGTCGAGTGCATGCCTAGGAGGAACCATCAAGCTCTACTCTTCAATTCTGACCCTGAGATGCTTTTTAGGACCTTGAGGACAAGGACCCTTGATAGAGTTAGTAACCCTCTTCAAGCGAACATAGACCAACCAAACCCACTTATTTTACCAATTATTGAAACCACCACCCATCTTCAATCAAACGACATAATTGAGACTCCAATAGAAAACCCATTTCACAACATTCAAATTCCAAGTCCACCTCAATCACCACCCCCTCAAATGCCAAATCCACCACCTCCAATGGCTTTACGTGATCACAATCGCCCTAACCATAATGATGCTTGTAATCCTATTAACTTCGGCACCTTGGCTCCCAACAACTTTGAGATGCACCCCGCCTAAGTGGGATTGATTGAGAGAGACTTGTTCTGAGGACAAATAGAAGAAGATGCTCATGCTCATCTAAGAAAGGTTAAGAGAAAAGTCTCTATGATGAAAAAGAACGGGGTATCCGAAGATACACTAAGAATGATGTTGTTCCCATTCTCCTTAATGGGTAAGGCGGATCGATGGTTGAATGTCCACCCTCCGGACACATTCACAACTTGGGACGCTTTAGCCAAGGCATTCATGGCCAAGTACTACCCATCATCCAAGACCGTCATGCTTCTAAATGAAATCCACACTTTCCAACAAGAGGATGGAGAATCCTTGGGTGAAGCATGGGATAGATATCAAGACCTTATCGCTAGTTGCCCTCACCACGGAATTCCGGATTGGCATGTCACCAAAACCTTCTTTCAAACCTTGTTGCCTAGAACTAAAGAAATGGTGAATGCCTCCGCGGGAGGGGGATTTGACCACTTGGGTCATGAAGAAGGGACGACACTAATTAAAAAGATGGTGGACTCGGAGGCCAACTACGAATCAAGTGGTAATATGCTTAGGAGGAATGGCCGATATCCTAAGGAGAACTCTTCTAGTTCAAATGCCGAGACAAATGCCAAGATAGATATTCTTACCAAGCAACTTGAGAAATTGAAAAGGAATCAAGTTCATCAAGCCACCACCTCACATGGTCCACCCATGGAGGAGGCAGTCCAAGTTTCATCTTGTGAGCTATGTGGGAGAAATGGTCACACTTTTGACTTGTGTGCCAATAACTATAGTGTGGGGTATGAGGAGAATGTCCAAGATGTTAATGCCTCCCAAAGCTATAACAACAATACAAGACCGCCACGACCACCCTACAACAATCCCAATGTCTATAACCCAAACACAAACTTCTATCATCCGGGTTTGAAGAACCACCCCAACTTTAGCTACAAGAATACCAATGTTCAAAACCCGCAACATCTTCAACCACAAGCCCCAAATACCAATCCACCCGGGTTTTCTTAACCTAGAGGTGGATATCCAAATCAAAGAAACACAAACCAAAACTTTGGGAACCAACCTCAAGGGTACCAAGATTTTGGAGGCAATCAAAACATCCAAGAGTTCTATCAAGGGAACCAAGTGAACCAAGCTAATCAAGGATTTGGGCAAGGGTATGCTCAAGGGTTTCAAGATCAAGGTCAAGGACCAAACTTCAACAAAAATGGCCCTAGAGGGAATTATCAAGGGGGACAAGGTGCCAACACTCGGAATGACTATGGGTTTCCTTTACCCATAGCCAACCAACCTTATCAAGAACCCCAAGGTGACCCGTCTCAAAATGAACTCATGAGGTTGGTGAAGAACATGCAAATGCAACATAGACAAGACATGGCTAACTTCATGAAGGCTACTCAGCAAGAAAATGCTAATCAAAGACTTGCCCAACAAAAGGAGATGAGAGAATTGGAGGCACGATTGGCTTCTCATGCTCTTGCTAACCCTCATAGGTCACCCGGTGGTTTGTTAGCTCAAGGTCAAAGCTCCAAAGACGCCTCAACTAGCCACCAAGCTCATGTGGTGGTCTTGAGAATTGGAATAGAGCTTGAAGACCCCTACAAGAATCTTGAGATAGAAGTTGATGCGGATCCCAAGAGAAAGACGATGGAAATGAATGGTGGAAGGGAAAGCCCACCGATGACACCATCGGCTCGGATGAGTGAAGCCAAGAAAGGGAAGAAAGCATGTGAAGAACCTTCAAGCGGGAAAACACAAGTAGAAAGGGATATTGATGGTTTGGTTGAGGATTTACCTTATGAAGAAGAAAGAGGTGAAGATGCTACCGAGGAGGTACTTCTACAACCCACTACTAAGGTAACAAAGAATGCAAATCCCCCAAAGGTACTTTCCGATTCTCGACTTGTTTCTCATATTCCTTACCCCTTAAGAGTCATAAAGAGTAGGGAAAACTTCAAGTATGCCAAGTTTTGTGACATGCTTGAAAAACTTGAAGTAACCTTACCTTTTACAGAAGTGATCTTGAACATGCCAACTTACTCAAAATTTTTAAAAGATATCTTGACTAAGAAGAGGTCTTGGGTGACCATGAAATAGTGGCAATGGAAGAGGCATATAGTGCTCATATCCTTAACAAGATGCCCACTAAATTTGGTGACCCGGGAAGCTTTTCAATTCCTTGTATAGTTGGTGGTGTTCCTATATCAAGAGCTCTTTGTGACTTGGGAGCAAGTGTGAGTGTCATTCCTTTAAAAGTGGCCAAAAAAATTGGCATTCTTAGTCTTGCTCCTACTACCATGACCCTCTAATTGGCGGATAGGTCCGTCAAGAACCCTTTGGGGATGCTTGAAGACATATCCGTCAAAGTTGGCACTACAACAAATTGTCACTTGCGCCACGAATTATGCCACAGTAATTTAGAATTCGTGGCTAAATTCAGCTTAGCCACGAGAAAAATGTATTCATTATTTTGGAAAAAAATTTATGCCACGGGATAAATTTTCCCGTGGCAAAAAGTCACTTGCGCCACGAAATAGGCTACACCTGTGGCAAATAATCATTTTAGCCACGAACTATGTCACACGCGTGACGAAAAATTAATTAGCCACGAATTGTTCCGTGGCAAAAAAAATTTTAGCCACGAACTAAAAAACTCCCCTGGCGAGTATCTTTTCCGACTTAAATTAAGATATTTTTCATGTTAAGGCAAACTTAAAATCGAAAAGAAATTTAATCAAATATAAATAATATGAAAATGCATTTAAATATAAAATTTTGCAAACACTTTGATTAATTTAATTAATATTTTGTTATTGTTTTATTTTTTTTTATAAGAAATTTTAAAATTTTATAAATTTATAAGCAAGCAAAGAAATGTTTATCGTCTAAATTTTTTTATTCTTTCAGAAATCACAATTATGTTTTGGAGGTTTTTCAAAACATTTCTAATTTAAGAAATTTGTTTTAATATATTATTCTATTTATTAGAGTCGTGAATTTCTTTTAAGTTTTTAATTAAAACATTATAATCTTGAATAACAATCTTAAATTACCGTATCACATTTAAAGACATAGCATATAAAATTAAATAAATAAGTTATTTATCATCTATCTTTGATAAATCTAAAATTAACATATTGTCAAATTGGTTTATTCAAAATTTGATTTGTACTTTATTTGTAAGATATTTGTAGAAAAAAATTGAATTTGATATAAAATTTAACTTGGTGAGAAAAAAAGTTTGGGAAAAAAATTTTTAGGAGTGGAAAAAAAACGACAATTAGATTACAAAATTGATTAAATAAAATAAGTGCGCTGAGAAATGAAAGAAAAAAATGATCTTCCACAAATCAACTAAGAAAAAAAACATATCAGAAAAATTATCAATATATAAAATTCAAGGGTTAATTGATAAACATTACCAATATAAGGACCCTTTTTCATAATCAGTACCAACATAATCAATAATTAGTAATCAATACCAAAATATTAACTTTTTTCTACGATCGGTACTAAGCCGCCTGAAAATCTAATCTCAACCTACTTGAAAAAATCCAAAAAGTCATCATTCAAGTACAAATCTCCACTCACCCACTTCCAAAATCTCTCTCTTAAAAGAAAACACCTTTAAAGTAGCAAAAAAAATTAGAGTAAGAAGGCGACTTGGTACCTATCGTAGAAAAAAGTTAATATTTTGGTAGTGATTACTAATTATTGATTATGTAAAAGATGACTAAAGTTGGTAGTTTTTATCAATTTACCTAAAATTCAATATGGAGAAATTTTTTCTATTGAAAATGAGCACATCACAGGGAAAATATAGAAATTATAATAATTTAAAGTCACATGTGCAAATAATGTGAAAAATTTGAGAAAAAAAGATAAATCATAACAAACAGAAATCTGATGTAAAACAGTATGGAAAAACGAGATTGAACAGATCGTTGAACTGTTCGGTTGAGTTTGTTATTTCTGAGATTGTGTATGTCGTGGTAATTGGTAAATTTGCAGCGGAAATTGTGTTGTTTGGACTGATTATTTCGTGATTATGAATGTAACTGGATAGTATGGTGAATTCCTAGTCCTAACCTCGCAAGGTGTCAAACGCAGATTCACGCAATCAACCTCGCAAGGAAGATCTAAAGATTAAGCTCGCAAACCTAATCAGAGTAATGCTCACAAATGTAAACAATTTTATTGCTGGAAAATTCGATGATGCTTCTCTGATCATACACGGCCTAATATACTCCTAAACGAGGTCACAATTCGACCCAAACCCTAACTTGGAAATTAAGCTATCTTTCCCTTTCCTAAACTAACTAGGAAAATTATTCTCCTTTCCTAAACTAACTAGGAAAGTAATTAAAATACTAAAAACTAGAATACAATCAGATTTAGGGTATTCTAATTTGACTAGGATTAGGAAAATCTAGCTTTCCTAACTTTATTAGAAATAGTAATTAACTAACTTATTATTCCTACACGATTTAGGAAACCGTGTATCCTAATTATCCTAGGAGCCGTGATATGCAGCCCAGAGCCGTGTTATGCGGCTCCCATGCCTTCCCATTTTAGCATCAACACATTACTCGATCCAAGCTCAAATCCTTTTACTAGTTGAGTTACATTTCGACTAATAAGAAGTTCATTTGCTTGTTCCGAACATGCTCCTGCATCATTCTCTCCTTCTTTTTGAGAATTTGCCCTCAAATCCTCGTCTTCTAGATACGGTGATAGGTCGCCTACATTAAATGTCGCGCTCACCCCACCATATTCACTCGGCAACTCCAGCTTGTATGCATTAGAACCATAACATTCGAGGATCTTGAATGGACCATCTGCTCGTGGCATCAACTTATTCTTCCTTTTGGATGGAAATCGTTCCTTCCTCAAATGTAACCACACAAGATCACCCTCCTTGAAAACAGGCTGCTTTCGATGTTTATTAGCCTTCTCTTTGTATTTAGCATTTGCCTTCTCAATTTGAGCTCGAACTTGTTCACATACTCGGAGAAATGCAGCTTGTCTTTCTTTGGCTTCAAAACTTAACACATCTTTCTTTGGAATGGGCACTAAATCGATTGGCAGGTATGGATTCACGCCATAGACAATCTCGAATGGAGCTCGTCATGTCGTCATTGATGGTGTACGATTATAAGCGAATTCAGCATGCGCCAATTTGATATCCCAATCCTTTGTGCTTTTACTAACCAATCCTCGCAATAGACTCCCTAGAGTACGGTTGGTTACCTCGGTCTCGACCGTCTGTTTTGTGGATGGTGTGATGTCTTGAAAAGAAGCTTAGTCCCCATCAAACGCCATAACGTTTTCCAGAAGTAACTAAGAAACTTCACATCTCGATCTGAAACAATAGTAAGAGGTATTCCATGTAATCGAACGATCTCTCTATAGTACAAATCAGCCACTTTAGTTGCATCATCAGTCTTGTGACACGGAATAAAATGCGCCATCTTCGAGAATCGATCAACTACCACCATAATCGAGTCCTTACCCCTTTGAGTTCTCGGCAAACCAAGGATAAAATCCATGCTTACCTCATTCCATGGTCATGCAGTGCGGGCGGGGAGGTGTATACAAGCCCTTGGTGAACGTGCTCTTAGCCTTTTGACATACCACACATTTCGCCACGATCTCTTGCACGTCCTTATTCATTCTCGGCCAATAGAAATGTTCACTTAGGATGTCACTCGTCTTGTTAACTCCAAAGTGTCCAAAGAATAGCCCCGCCATGAGCTTCTCGTACCAACAACTCCCTAATCGACCCATTCGGAATGCATAGCCGATTACCTTTGAAAAGATAGCCATCCGAACAAAGTATACAAACTGTTGGATCAATGATTTCTTTTGAAAATTCTGGATCAGACTTGTACAGTTCCTTGATATGTTCGAAACCAAGAATCCTTGCATCCAACTCAATCAACAATGAATGCCTTCGTGATAATGCATCAGCCACGACATTAGAACTTCCCGTCTTGTACTTTGAAGAAAACGTGAATGATTGCAAGAATTCTACCCATTTGGCATGTCTTTGATTTAACTTTTCTTTGTCCATGGATGTGTTTAAGAGCCTCGTGATCAGAATGTAAAATAAACGACTTTCGGACATGAGATAATGACTCCAATGGTCCAATGCTCTCACGATTGCATAAAACTCCTTGTCATAAGTTGAATAGTTCAACCTTGCACCGTTTAATTTCTCATTTGAAATATGCAATAGGTCTCTTTTCTTGTAATAACACGGCACCAATCCCAACACCACTTGCATCACACTCGACTTCAAACAATTTATTAAAATCAGGTAGTGCTAAAACAGTCAGGAGCATAGCTTGCGTTTTACCTCTTCAAACGCCTTTTGCGTATTTGTTAGTCCACACGAACTCTCCCTTCTTGGTTAGCTCTGTAATTGGAGCCACAATCGAGCTAAAACCCTGGATGAACCGTCTATAAAATGATGCTAAACCATGAAAGCTTCGCACCTCTGTAGTTGATTTCGGGACTGGCCAGGCTTGAATAGCATCGACCTTGGATGGGTCCATACTTACTCCGTCTTTTCCCACAATATAACCAAGAAAGACAACACTTGAGACCATAAAAGTACATTTTTCCAACTTACCATAAAGCTTCTGATCTCGCAACACTTCAAACACAGCTCGCAAATGTCGTTTGTGCGACTCTTCATCTTTGCTATAAATCAGGATGTCGTCAAGATAGACCACCACAAATTTGTTAAGGAACGGCCTTAACACTTCATTCATCAACCTCATAAACGAACTAGGAGCATTGCACAACCCAAACGGCATCACAAGCCATTCATATAATCCTTGCTTCGTTTTAAACGCGGTCTTCCACTCATCCCCTTCTCGAATCCTCATTTGATGGTAGCCACTCCTCAAATCCAGTTTAGAAAAGACACACGAACCAGAAAGTTCGTCAAGCATATCATCAAGTCTTGGCATAGGAAAGCGATATTTGATTGTAATGTTATTCACCGCTCTACTATCAATGCACATTCTCCAAGTCCCTTCCTTCTTTGGCACTAATAACGCAGGCACCGCACAAGGACTTAAACTCTCTTGAACATATCCTCTATCTATCAATTCTTGGACTTGTCTCTGCAACTCCTTTGCTTCCTCCGGATTACAACGATAGGCCGGCTTATTAGGCAATGCCGCCCACGGAATCAGATCTATTTGGTGTTCAATACCACGTAAAGGAGGTAACCCATCCGGTAACTCATCCAGGAAACACATCCGGAACTCTTCTAATAGCTCCTGTACCCCACGGTCATCACACACACCAACGGACCCCAATTCACGAACCAGCAGCACATAAGTTCGTTCTCCACGAGCTAAAGCCTCTTCAACCTCCCGAGCCTCCATAAACATACTCCCCTTCTTTGTTTTAGACTCTTTAATCTTATTAGGTGACATAGGTTTCAGATTATATCTCACATTACCCTTCATCACGCTATACACATTGGCTCTCCCGTCATGTTCAACCTTTCTATCGAATTGCCAAGGCCTACCCAACAGAATGTGGCATGCATTCATAGGAATTATATCGCACCACACCTCATCAGTATAGGGTCCTAAACTCAACGAAACTAAGGCCTGTTTCTTAACTTGAATCCCATTCTCCCCATTCAGCCAATGTAATTTATATGGTTTAACTCGATCTTTAGTTTGCAATTTTAGTTCATCAACAAGGTCCCTTGCTACTACATTAGCACACGACCCACTATCAATAATAAGATTGCAAATTTTACGGTTTACCTTGCACCGAGTATGGAAGATTTGCTCCCGTTGTTCATTCTCAGCTGAACCCGTTTCCATATGCAAATTACGCAGCACTAAACACTCCTCGTCACTCAACGGATCCAAATCATAGACTAATCCTTCACCATCAGTTTCAACATTCCCTTGGACTGTTTCTTCCTCTGGCGTGACAAATACGGGGATCAAATCACATAATTCTTGAGCTGTTAGGGCTCGTTTCTGAGGACATTCGTTTGCTATATGTCCATAGCCTTGACACTTGAAGCAACGTCTCAAAGAACTCCCCTTTGGCTCGGCAACACCCTTTCCTTTGTCCTTGGGTTCTTCTTTCGGGATTTCTTTAGCCTTGCTAGGAGCTGGCCTGGAATATGAATTCGTTCCCGAACTTTGTCCCTTGGAGTAAGCATGAGGTTTTTGTGCCTTATCATGTTTCTCGAACTTCCATGCTAATCGACACACATCATTAAAACCTTCATAATTCTGGATCTCGACTCTTTTAGCAATTGCGGGTGTTAGGCCCTTGATGAATCTCGCCACCCTTAGCTCTTCTTTCTCCTCAAGATCGCATACAATCGACATCTTCTCGAATTCTTTGATGTATTCGATCACCGTCATGCTTCCTTGCTCTAAAGATTGGAGCTTTAAGTAGTTATTTTGTTCATAATCCCTTGGCAGGAATCGTCTCATCAAGTGCTTCTTTAATTTGATCCAAGATTCGATCTTGTCCTTGCCTTCCTTTCTCCTTTGTTTTTTCAGATTTTCGTACCATAAAGATGCATACTTTGTAAGCTTCAAGATTGCAACTTTAAATTGCTTCTTGTCATCGTATTCTTTATACTCGAAAACCCTTTCAGCTTGTCTTACCCAATCCAGAAATTTTTCCGGATCCATCTCGCCATCAAAGTCAGGAATATCGAGTTTTAAACCTCGATCATCATCGTTCTTATTTTTGACTTCCTCTTTCATTGCTCGTCCTCTTCTTGATTCGGATGGAGTGTCCGATTCTTTTTCTTCTCTTTAGCCTTCAACATGCTTGCTATATTTTTTAACACATAAGCCATCTGAGCCATCTCCAACTTCAGCTCGTTATGACCATCTTCCCATGTTTTCGGACCTTCTTCACCGTCTTTAACCATGATTAGCGACGTCCCAAGACAGATCTATTAAGGAATAAATCGAACTTAGCTCGGTAACCAATTTGATGTAAAACAGTATGGAAAAACGAGATTGAACAGATCGTTGAACTGTTCGGTTGAGTTTGTTATTTCTGAGATTGTGTATGTCGTGGTAATTGGTAAATTTGCAGCGGAAATTGTGTTGTTTGGACTGATTATTTCGTGATTATGAATGTAACTGGATAGTATGGTGAATTCCTAGTCCTAACCTCGCAAGGTGTCAAACGCAGATTCACGCAATCAACCTCGCAAGGAAGATCTAAAGATTAAGCTCGCAAACCTAATCAGAGTAATGCTCACAAATGTAAACAATTTTATTTTTGGAAAATTCGATGATGCTTCTACGATCATACACGGCCTAATATACTCCTAAACGAGGTCACAATTCGACCCAAACCCTAACTTGGAAATTAAGCTATCTTTCCCTTTCCTAAACTAACTAGGAAAATTATTCTCCTTTCCTAAACTAACTAGGAAAGTAATTAAAATACTAAAAACTAGAATACAATCAGATTTAGGGTATTCTAATTTGACTAGGATTAGGAAAATCTAGCTTTCCTAACTTTATTAGAAATAGTAATTAACTAACTTATTATTCCTACACGATTTAGGAAACCGTGTATCCTAATTATCCTAGGAGCCGTGATATGCAGCCCAGAGCCGTGTTATGCGGCTCCCATGCCTTCCCATTTTAGCATCAACACATTACTCGATCCAAGCTCAAATCCTTTTACTAGTTGAGTTACATTTCGACTAATAAGAAGTTCATTTGCTTGTTCCGAACATGCTCCTGCATCAAAATCAGTTTAAGAAAATAAGCGATTCTGTTGTACGACAATGTGTTTCGTGTTTCTTGACTAAAAAGTGATAACTTTTTGGTTAATAGTGACCAATTTGGAAGGAAAAAAGACCTTAAGTTATAAAAAGTGGTCATTATTTTACCAAAAAATGGTTAATTTTTCATATCGTATGTACGATGGTCATACAATAGCATTTGCGTAAAAGAATATACGAAAAAATGAGTACAAGAGAAATGAAAATAAGAATGTCGAGAAACTAAAAAAATAAAAAAAATGTTAGGAAACACGATTAAGTTTACTTTTTAGAGAAAATGGTTTTGCTAACTTGGGCAAAAAAATGACGTCAAAATCATTAGTCGGGAGGGTAACATCGAAAATTTGATTGTTTTGACCAAAATAATGTTTTCCCGCAAAAATTCGTAAATCATATAACATTTTTGTAATTAAATAGTACAAAAGGTAAATATAGAAAGGAAAAAAATAAACTTAAAAGGATTAGAAGTACTAATTATATCAACAAAGTTAACTTTCAGTTTCGGTAGCACATCAAAAGACCTCTACAGTTAAGCGTGCTCAGGTGAGATGGGTGACCTCCTGGGAAGCCTCTTTGATGCGCGCGAATGCATGACCGGTGAAACCAAAGAACGTTCAAATGAATCGAGTTAACTAGCGAAACCAGAACCGAAATTGTCACTATTCCATATATGATAAAATATCGATCGTGTAAAAAAAACTTATTTACCATTTTTTTATTTGATTTCATATACTCCCTCCTATTCTACATAACCCTCCCCTTTCATGGAGGGCACGGGAATTAAGGGAGGGGAGTATTATATGATAAAGTATTGGAGTGGGGTAGTAGATTGGAGAGAGGAAAGGTATTGTGTGATTAAAATAAGTATTGTTGTGGGGTGAGGTGATTAAAGTAAGGATTGTTGTGGGGTAAAGTGATTAAAATAAGATAAAGTATGAGTATTGTGGGGTATTGTTGTGGGGTGAGGTGATTAAAATAAGTATAAAAGTTTGCCAAATAAAGAAATAGGGAGAGTATTGTGAATAGACGAAAAAGGAAATAGGGAGAGTTATTTAGAATAGGAGGGAGTATATTTTTTGCCACGGGAATTATTTTTTGGCCACGGGAGTTATTAGCCACGGGAGAATCCGTGGCCAAAAATTTAATAATAGGCACGTTCTTGTTTTTCCCGTGGCTATCTCTTTGCCACGGCCACTTGCGTCACGGATATATTCCCGTGGCCAAATGATTTAGCCATGGAAATTTAACACTTGCGCCACGAATTTAGTCGTGGCCCAAGTGCTCATTTGTAGTCGTGTGGGAAGTATTTAATCCCGGCCGACTTTGTTGTCCTTGACATCCCGGAGGATAGACACACCCTCATTATCCTAGGTAGGCCATTCTTGGCTACCGTAGGAGTCCTTATTGATGTGAGAAATGAGCGGTTAACCTTCCGGATTGAAGGCGACAATGTCGAGTTTAATCGTCCAAATTTAATGAAAGGACTCAAAGTTGAAAGAGTAAGTACTATTGAGGTGATTGATGAAGTAGTTCATGCGGTGGCTCGAGAAGAGTCGGAGATGGAGGAGGTCTTCCAAATCTCCCTCCATGATGAGGAAATGAAAGAAGACCATGAGGTCGATGATGAACTTTTGAAGAAGGTGGAGGGACTTCTTCCTCCAAAGGTACAACTCAAACCTCTACCTCCCTCACTCAAGTATGCCTTTCTTGGTGAGGGGGAGTCTTATTTCGTGATAATCAATGCCAACCTTAGTGAAGCTCAAGAACAAAAACTTTTGAAAGTCTTGAAAGCTCACAAAATTGTTGGAGTTAGTGTCCTCCACAATAGTGCGTTAACATAATAAATCTCATTAATGAAACATCATCAGATATTTAATTATTTGATCCTCGTCAGTTGATTAACGTAAATCGATAACGGTTGGCTGACTAGAGTTTGACGTTATTGTCGTGAGACGGTGGTGATCAACTGACCCCTTTCGGTCACACCTAAAGGAACGAACCCCAATTGATAACTAATTAATTGTATGAGATACAATTTGTTTAGTCCCTTGATTTATAGACTAAGAGGTTAGTCGATTATTTTTAGAGAGATTTCGAGTTGCGAACTCGAGGGCGCGATTATTATTTAATTATGCGATAATTAAATAATAAGTTTTGGGAAACGAGTTTTAGTTAATTAACTGTTAATTTACTAAAATTGTACTAATTGATTAATGTGGTTAATATTAGTACGTAAATAATATGTGTAGTGGTACACGTATATTTACGGAGTGAATTGGACGAATTAATTATGGAAGTATTTAAACATGATACGATGTTTAAAATGAAAATTACACGGATTTGTGCGACAAATATAAAAACCAACATGGACCCGTATATGGTCAAGTGGACCGTGTAAAATAAGTGTAGTGGATGATTACTCACATAATCATTTTACCCTATTTTGTATACTACCATAATATATATCTTATACTAGATTTTGCATGTGATGTAAGATAAAATTATAAGACAAAAATTGTCCACTTGAGCACTCCACCCACCCGCCACTTTTGCCCCATATACTCCATCATTTGTTCACATTTTTAGACTACCTCACTTCTTTACACTACCATTTTGCATGTGAACTTTTCTCTCTATCTCTCTACAATAATAATTCATCAACTAGTATACATTAATAATATTACTAAGATAAGTTAGTGATATTACTAATATTTATCAAGGGAGCAATATTAACAAGTTAATAGTACAAACTTGTTATTATTATTGGGTTAGTTCTTGGATGCAACTTGAAAGAGACTTTCTTTTTGAAGGTTTTTCAAGGAGGATCATCCATATCATTTTAGCTCAAGAACAAACTAGTAAGGAGAACTAGTTTGTGCCCTTTTTACCACAAATACAATGTAAGGAAATTGTTTTCCTTATACTTTTTTTTATGCTTTCATATTAGCATGCATGTTACATAGATCACCTAAATAAAAATTTATGAGATAAATTAATTTTATTAGAGAGTCTAATATGGATCTATGATCTTTCAAGTGGTATCGGAGCTTAGGCTTGTAATTTGCATGTTGATTTTAAGCATTTTAATGAATTATGAGATAATTAGTAAAAACTCAAAAATTGTGTTAGAAAGGTTTTAGCACGAAATTTTTGGGACATGCATACCTACTGATATCAAAAGGTTTGTGAAATTGTTTGGTGATTTTTGAAGTTATTTTGCTATTTTTAATGATTTTTGGTAGAAAACCGAGTCAAAATGTCGCATTTTAGTGAAAATTTGACTAAAATTAGTTAAAAGTTGATTCGGTGCATGGTTGTTTTATGATAGTTCATGCATGTTTTCTACTGATTGTATGCAAAAAGTTGAAGGTTGGTTCGGATTTTTGCATGTTTATTGATTTTTTGAGTAAAAAGTCGATAAAAGTCAAATTAATTAATCATAATTTCGAAATTTTTGATTCTGCCCATGATAAATTTATGTACATTTAAGAATATTATTTAAATGTCAAAAGTGATTTTGTATGTGTATTTTCACTTTGTTTTGATATTTATTGGTTTTTGTAGTTAAAAATCGATAAATATCGATCTTTTTCTTCACAAAATTTATCCGGAATTTTTTGGGCATTTTTCTGACTTTTTGGTGTTCTTGGGAGTGTTCCAGAATACTAAAAAAATTTTGTTTCAATTTTTTGGGTAATTTTTCAATTATTTTGGATTTTTACTTAAATATTATGATTTTACCGATTAAATTAGCAAAATATCACCAAATCAAACTAATTATTTATCATAAAATTAGTGAAGACTAATTTTGAGGTTCAAAACAGTTTGGACAATTATTTTGGACTTAAATGAGATCTAAGAGTTAATTATTGATTTTTACATGTTAAAAATCGATTAAATCCACAAAAACCGAGATGGATACCAACGATTGATAGATAGGGCGATTTTGGCATCATATTTACAGCATTTTAAGCATATTTTTTTTAAGTTGAATGAATGATTGTCATTTATTTAAAGTATTTATCTTTTTGTACCTAGTATGGCCTAGTTAATTTTAATCGTTATTACCCGAAATGAATGGGAATATCGATTTGTTTGTAATTAAATACGATCTCGTATCGTCTGTTTGTAATTAATTAATAGTTTCATTTATTTTATTAATTAATGTATAATAGGAATAGCTATGTAATTCATTTGTAGTAGTTATTTTACCGGCGTTTCCAAAAGACGGATTACAATGAGACGGAGTCTATTTTTGGAAGGTGTTCCAAATCCCACAAGGAAGAGCCACTTATGGAATGAAGAGGCAAGGGACCAAGGAGTTGGTTTCCGAAATGTAATAGACTAGTTTTTATTAACTAGGTGGCCATACTAGGATTTATTCATATGCTTACATGTTTGCTTGTTTTATTTTCGCGCATGCCAAAATCGCCATTCACATGCATTTTATTTTCGCGGTTGTCAATTCACGTCATTTACATTCACCTAATTAATTTACTTATAAGGAATTTATGACTAAATTGACAAGATCTCTCACATATCTAAAATTGAGATTAGCCTTACCAATTAGTAACACCTATGAATCTCTTGTTCATTAGAGCCACGCTCGCCCAAGCGGGGTGTTCTCTTTTTACCTTGGGTAAGTAGGGTGGTAAGCGGTTATCACATGCCAAAATTGGTTGGACTCAACGGGATATAAGACGGTCTTGTGTTCCGGGGCTAGTAGATGAATTTGAGGAAATTCGTCGACCAAGAGTTCTAGAGGTAGAATTAGTCAACGTGACTTACCGAATTTACGCAATTATGGGATGTTTCGCCCAAGCGATGCTCATTTTTGTTTAATATTTGGGTCTTGGAATCATTTATATAATTTAGTGGGAGGTCATTATATAAATGCTAAAACTTGCTAAACATGTTTTTACAAGTAATTTTTAAAACAATGAATGTTAATTTTTCCTTTTTGTTGTAGCATTTTTAATTCGCAATGGCAACTTCATCAACTCCATCGACTACTTCACTAGGCAAAGATTCATGGCTAAGGTCCGTAATGGACAAATATATTTTAAAAGATGACGGTAGTAACTTTCTTGAATGGGAATCCAGCATCAAAAGTGCCGCGTTGTCCGACAATGTGCTCACTTACTTGACCGATGCTCCTCCAATCGAGCCCGGTGCAAGAGCTTCATCGGCGGTGCGGACCGCCTATGATGACTATGTGAGGATGTTGAATGATATCAAGAATGTGTTGATATGGTCAATATCGCCAAAGCTCAAGCTATCATGCATTTCTTTAAATGCTTACGAGATATTCACTCGTATGATCACTATGTTTTCACAAACACCAAAAGTCCGTCAATACGATGCGGTGGCACGCTTCTTTGAAGCTAAGCTTCAGAGGGGCCAAAAGGTTGGTCCCCATGTACTTAAAATGGTCGAATATGTTGACATCCTAGAGCGTCTAGGGTGTAAGATTCCTAAAACTCTTGTGGTGGATCGAATCCTTCACTCACTCCCCACCAAGTTTGCCCACTTTAGGGTAAACTACAACATGAATGACATGGATAAGAGTTACCATGAAATTCATGCACTCCTCTCCCAAGCGGAGAGGGATATGGAGGCTAGTGGGAGTGAAAAGGGAGATGTTTTAACCACGAAGTTAAAGAACATGTCTCTTGGAGTCAAGAAAGGAAAAGGGAAAGAAAAGTCCCAATTCAAGTAATCGTCAAAGAAAAATGACAAGGGAAAGGGGAAGGCCGTTGAGAATGGCAATCCCAAGGCAAAAAGTGTCAAGCTCTACGAGGCCGAATGTTTCCATTGTAATGGGAAGGGGCATTATAGGAGGAGTTATCCCAAATACTTGGAGGATCTCAAGGAAGGGCGTGTGACGCCTATTGGTATGATTTCCTCTCTCTATGTGATAGACGTTAATTATGCTTGTACTTCCACTTGGGTACTTGATACGGGATGTGGCTCTCACCTTTGTAACCATTTAAAGGGTATAAGGGACGTGCAAGCACTAGCAAAAGGTGATGTGGATCTCCGCATGGGCAATGGAGCTAGAGTAGCCGTCGTTGCCGTAGGGACCTATGTGCTCACTTTAGCTAGTGGTTTAGAGTTGTATTTAAATAAGTGTTATTTTGTACCAACTTTAACTAAGAACATCATCTCCATTTCCGCGTTAGACGCGGAAGGCTTTTGTTTTATGATTAAGGACAAGTGTTGTACTTTTTATTTTAATGATGTGGTTTATGGCAAGGCCATTTCAATTGGAGGCATTTATGTTTTAAATGATGTTAATGACGTTTATCATATGGAAACGAAAAAGCTCAAAAAGGGTGATCCAAACGGATCCTACCTTTGGCATTGTCGTTTAGGCCACATAAACAAAAGACGCATTAAGAGACTTGCTTCATCAAAAGTGCTCAAACCATTTGGTTTCGAATCTTATGGTACATGCGAGTCTTGCCTTCTTGGCAAGATGACTCGTGCACCTTTTGCGGAAAAGGGACATGAGCTAGTGAGGTTTTGGCTCTCATACACACGGATGTGTGTGGACCATTATCCATCACCGCTAGAGGAGGTTTTCACTACTTCATTACTTTTACTGATGACTTAAGTAGATATGGATATGTCTACTTAATGAAGAACAAGAGTGAAGCCTTTGACAAGTTCAAAGAGTTTCAAAAAGAAGTAGAGAACCAATTGGATAAAAAGATAAAGACTTTACGGTCCGACCGTGGTGGTGAGTATCTAAATATTGAATTTGATTCACACCTAAAAGATTGTGGTATAGTATCACAATGGACTCCTCCTGGTACACCGCAATTAAATGGTGTGGCCGAAAGGAGAAACCGAACTTTACTTGATATGGTTCGGTCCATGATGAGTCTAACTGAGCTTCCTAGTTCATTTTGGGGTTTTGCCCTCTTGTCTGCAGTATTTTCACTAAATCGAAGCCCGACTAAAGCGGCCGATAAGACTCCATATGAGATATGGACAGGGAAAGTCCCTCATTTGTCATTCATGCGTATTTGGGGTTGCGAAGCGTACGTTAAGATCAAGTCTGACAATAAGCTTGCACCCAGGTCTGACAAATGTCTTTTTGTAGGATATCCAAGGGCAACACGTGGCTATTACTTCTACAATAAAAATGAGAACAAAGTGTTTGTGGCTCGTGATGCTGTCTTTCTAGAAAAGGAGTTTATTTCTAGGAGACGAAGTGGGAGAAAATTTGAACTTGAAGAAGTTTGAGAGCCACAAACCGAGAATGAGGTAGAGGAGAATATGGAGGAAAGCATTCCCTCTTCCTCTGAAACGGTAATTGTTCCTAGAAAGTCAAGTAGGATTTCTAATCCACCTGGCCGTTACCTTGGTAACATCGAAGAGGATGGTGTTTTGTTACTTTTTGAAATTGATGAACCCACTACCTACACATCTGCCATGTCTAGTCCTGACCCCTCGCTTTGGCTAGAAGCCATGCGGTCCGAAATGGATTCCATGTACGAGAACCAAGTATGGGACTTGGTGGATTTACCTGAGGGAGTGCGACCTCTTCAGTGTAAATGGATATATAAAATTAAACTCGGCGTGGATAAACATGTGGATGTTTACAAAACTAGATTGGTGGCCAAAGGTTTCACCCAAGTTCATGGTTTACACTATGACGAAACCTTCGCTCCAGTCGCTATGCTTAGGTCCATTAGGATAATCTTAGCGGTTGCCGCATTTCATGATTATGAGATTTGGCAAATAGATGTCAAAACCGCCTTCTTGAATGGGATTCTAGAAGAAGAGGTGTACATAATACAACCCGAAGGTTTTGTGGATACATCTAACCCTAAGAAGGTGTGTAAGCTCAAGAAGTCCATTTATGGTCTTAAGCAAGCATCTAGGAGTTGGAATCATCGCTTTGATCATGTTATTAAACAATACGGTTTCACTAGAAGTGTGGAAGAACCGTGTTTATACATGAAGTTTAGTGGGAGTAAGGTTGCATTACTTGTCCTATATGTGGATGGCATATTGCTCATTGGGAATGACATTCCATCGCTCACTTTCGTTAAGGAGTGGCTAGGGAAACACTTCCAAATGAAGGACTTGGGAGAGGCACAACGAATCTTAGGTATCCGGATCTTTAGGGATATGTCCAAAAGGATACTAGCATTGAGTCAAGAAGCTTATATTGACAAAGTTCTTGACCGGTTCAATATGAAAGACTCCAAGAGAGGATTTCTGCCTATGGGCCAAGGGATTACTTTGAGCAAGTCACAGTCTCCCTCTACCCCTAAGGAAATTGAACACATGAAGACCGTCCCTTATGCTTCCGCTGTTGGGTCTATCATGTATGCTATGATTTGCACTCGCCCCGACGTTGTGTATGCCTTGAGCATGACAAGTCGGTATTAAGCCAAGCCTGGTGAGAGTCACTGGATAGCCGTAAAGAACATCCTTAAGTACTTGAGAAGGACTAAGGATTCGTTCTTAGTGTTTGGAGGAGAAACTGAGTTGTGTGTAAGAGGTTACACGGACGCAAGTTTCCAAACCGATCGGGATGACATGAAATCCCAATCCGGCTATGTGTTTATGCTAAATGGAGGAGCTGTTTGCTGGAAGAGCTTCAAGCAAAGTGTTACTGCGGATTCTACAACAGAGGTGAGTACCTTGCGGCCCGAGAGTCGCGAAGGAATTTGTTTGGATTAGGCAATTCATGGAGGGGCTAGGAGTAGTCCACTCCGCCAAAGATCCTATCACTCTATATTGTGATAACAGTGGAGCTATTTTTCAAGCCAAGGAGCCTAAGTCTAGTAACAAATCTAGACACATTGAAAGGAAATACGATGTAATTAGAGATTATGTGGAAAGGAAGGAAATTGACATTTGTAAGGTTGGGACAGATGACAATATTGCTGATCCTTTAACCAAGCCTTTATCAAAGGCTAAGCATGATGGTCATGTCGTCGCTATGGGATTGAGACGAGTACCATATTTTCTTTAGATTATGGATATGTAATAATTGGATAGTGTATCTTTTATTATATATATGATAATCACATTCATTGTTTTCGTATTCATTCTTTTATGAATTTTTATTTAGTGTGACTAAATTTTAATACCTTGTTTATCTGAATAAGTTGTGGAGACAATGTTGAACACTATTCAAGTGAATAAGATGAACATTGTATTTTGTCCCTAGTCACTTAATGAGGTGACGTCTCGGAGTGACTAGATTGTAAGTCGATTGATGGTTGTTCAACACCATAAGGTCATATGTGATGACTGTTCGATTACATAGGCAGAGTGTGTGACACTTTGCCGGATAGTGACCATTTAGAGAGTCCCTAAGTTCTATTATAGACGCCTGGTCGTGGCGGGGATCTCTAAGATGTTCTAATGAGTCCATTCTTTTGACTGGAGACTATTATATGAGCAGGTGCAGTTTCCGAGTGACTTTGGTTTTTGTCCTAGGTCGTGCCGTGAAAGGAGAAGGAGACCAAAAGGGCATTTACTAGGTCATGGTGAGCTGTATTGTGCAATAGGATAGATAGGGCATACAGGAATTGTCCACCCACGTTGGGTAACTATATCTCAAGGCCACTCGAGGAGTTAATGACTACAAATGCGTGGCCACGCTCGGAAGTAATCTGTGAGAGATTTTCCGGTCGTAGTAGTCACACTCCCGATCGAGAAAACCACTCGCGATGTGTTCATGTGCAAGTGCGACCTGAAAGACACCTTGCATTGAGTGGGAGATTAAAACAGACAAGAGAATTGGTAACGAACACCTTGTGTCGGACAAGTGGGAGATTGTTGGAGTTAGTGTCCTCCACAATAGTACGTTAACATAATAAATCTCATTAATGGAATATCATCAGATATTTAATTATTTGATCCTCGTCAGTTGATTAACGTAAATCGATAACGGTTGGCTGACTAGAGTTTGACGTTATTGTCGTGAGACGGCGGTGATCAACTGGCCCCTTTCGGTCACACCTAAAGGAACGAACCCCAATTGATAACTAATTAATTGTATGAGATACAATTTGTTTAGTCCCTTGATTTATAGACTAAGAGGTTAGTCGATTATTTTTAGAGAGATTTCGAGTTGCGAACTCGAGGAGCGGCAGTTATTATTTAGTTATGCGATAATTAAATAATAAGTTTTGGGAAACGGTTTTAGTTAATTAACTGTTAATTTACTAAAATTGTACTAATTGATTAATGTGGTTAATATTAGTACGTAAATAATATGTGTAGTGGTACACGTATATTTACGGAGTGAATTGGACGAATTAATTATGGAAGTATTTAAACATGATACGATGTTTAAAATGAAAATTACACGGATTTGTGCGACAAATATAAAAACCAACATGGACCCGTATATGGTCAAGTGGACCGTGTAAAATAAGTGTAGTGGATGATTACTCACATAATCATTTTACCTTATTTTGTATACTACCATAATATATATCTTATACTAGATTTTGCATATGATGTAAGATAAAATTATAAGACAAAAATTGTCCACTTGAGCACTCCACCCACCCGCCACTTTTGCCCCATATACTCCATCATTTGTTCACATTTTTAGACTACCTCACTTCTTTACACTACCATTTTGCATGTGAACTTTTCTCTCTATCTCTCTACAATAATAATTCATCAACTAGTATACATTAATAATATTACTAAGATAAGTTAGTGATATTACTAATATTTATCAAGGGAGCAATATTAACAAGTTAATAGTACAAACTTGTTATTATTATTGGGTTAGTTCTTGGGTGCAACTTGAAAGAGACTTTCTTTTTGAAGGTTTTTCACGGAGGATCATCCATATCATTTTAGCTCAAGAACAAACTAGTAAGAAGAACTAGTTTGTGCCCTTTTTACCACAAATACAATGTAAGGAAATTGTTTTCCTTATACCTTTTTTTATGCTTTCATATTAGCATGCATGTTACATAGATCACCTAAATAACAATTTATGAGATAAATTAATTTTATTAGAGAGTCTAATATGGATCTATGATCTTTCAAGTGGTATCAGAGCTTAGGCTTGTAATTTGCATGTTGATTTTAAGCATTTTAATGAATTATGAGATAATTAGTAAAAACTCAAAAATTGTGTTAGAAGAGGTTTTAGCAAGAGCCAGAAGGATTGGTCCCAAAAGCCCCCGGATGTGTTATGGGCATTGAGAACAGCTTACAAGACACATCTTGGCACTACACCCTACAAGCTTGTGTATTGCAAAGCATGTCATTTGCCCGTTTAGCTAGAGCATAAGGCTTGGTGGGCCCTCAAACAAATGAATTTCGACATTGATGTCGCCGAGAAGTTCGATTTCTCCAAATGAATGAGTTAGAATAATTGAGAATGGAGGCTTATGAGAGCTCCAAAATTTACAAGGATCAAACGAAGAAGTGACATGATGCCAAGATAATGAAGAAGGATGTGAGTGTAGGAGACCTAGTGCTCCTTTTCAATTCTAATGTAATACTACGGTTTTATGAGTCTCTGGGTACTCTATCGAGTAGGCCTTACTCTGTCGAGTAAGGGTGTGTTGCGGTTTTAAAATAGTTTCTGACCTGTTGGGTACTCGATCGAGTAACCTTGATACTCGATCGAGTAAGGGGGCACTCGATCGAGTAGCTCGGTTAGCGGGTGATAATTCGACGGGTTTTGTTAATAACACGGATTAATATATAAATCTTTCCGTCACTTTCATTATACACCTTTACAAACCTAATAACTTTAAAAGGGAGATGCAAGTTACGTTCTTCGCTTTCATCCGTGTTGTTGACAAATCCCGGAGCTTGAGAGGTCGGATTCCATCGTTCTTTATACCTGTGTGATCCTTGCGTCGAGGGTAAGATCTACATACCAATTTTATAGTCTTTCGTTAAGTTTCGTTAAACCCTAATTTTGGGATTGGAGGTTTTTGTTATGTTTCTTGATTGGTAGCAATTGCATGATTATATGTTAGGAGGAGGATTCCTAGGAGAGGAATTTTGATACAGCTGTTGAGACCGTCTGATTGTGTTGCTGTTCCAGGTAGGGTTTCCCTACTCAGTATTACTTACATGTGGTGTGATGTTGTGCTGTAATTAGTATAATTGATTGATTCAGACGATGTTGTGATTGTGATTGTGATTGTTTGTCTGTGGTTCTCGAGATGCGTTCTCGGATGAGTGGAGTCACTTGCGGGAGTGGCTTCACGCCCTAGTTTTGCCCTTCGTGGAACCCGCCACGGAAGGGGATGTGCACGTTAATGGGACAGGGTTATCGTTCGGTATGATGAGCGGGGCTTAGGTGGGAACGGCTGCGGTCCCCAGCTGGCGGCTGGTCCGGTGGACGATCGGTGACGGAGATGGAGTGGAGTGTACGATTGTGTATGATTGCTTGAAATTTGTGTTGGTTCTTTATCTTGTTGATTATATAACTTGTGTAAATAGTCGACCCCGTTTAAATGTTTTAAAACTGTGGTGATCCATTCGGGGTGGTGAGCGATTATTGAGCGGTATGATATGACGCGTATGGGATAGGTAGGATGAGTCATCACGTGGCGATTAGAAGTCTTCATTGTGTGTCGGACGGTGTTTTATAGCTTTGATAGTTTTAGCGATGGCAAATGCGAGAATGTTGTATTTCGATTTATCGTTTTTGGTTTTGATCATGTAATCACTTAAACTATTTACTTTTAAGTTTGTTTCGTTATTGTCTTATGATTATCATTGCCTCGGGAAACCGAGATGGTAACATCCTTATACCTGGGTGGTCCTGGTAAGGCACTTGGAGTATGGGGGTGTTACAAAATGGTATCAGAGCGACGATCCTGAAACCTGTAACCAATGAACCCAATAAACATAGGGAGTCAAATAAAATGAACCCGGGGTAAAAGTTGTAGGAGCTAATGTAAAGACTTGGGAGACGTCCTGAAGTCGCGAACTCGCCCTACAATTTTGACCAGTCCTTTGTGGGATATGAGTCGGGATCGCTATGTGTTTACCTTGTGTAGTGTGTACCTGTGTAGTGAAGTGTGGCATGAATCAGTGGGTGTATGTATGTTGAGAATGGGGAATGTGTAGAAAAGATGGTGATGATGTGATTTCGTAAGTTATTGATTGAAAGCATGGTAGTTGTTTTACGATATGGCATTATAGAAATACGGAAAGAAAATTTGTTTGATTGGAGTTATACATAGAGTTATGTATACATATATGTTGTTGGTAGTGTTGTACGAGTTTATATAGCTGGAAGTTTGAGTAAGAGCATGAATAATTGGTGGAAAAGATGATAATTGTTGCATGATAATATGATATTTTTTTTTTTATAACGCATGTTGTATAATGGAAGAGATTTTATAAGGTTGTTATGCTAGTAACATGTGAATATGATACTTGATGTCATATAATTGTGATTTTGTTTACGTAAAGTTATATAATTAAAGCATGTGGGTAAATCGTGATTGACAAGTTAAATAATCTATGTGCATGATGAATGTTGTTGCTTGGCTTTTGAACATAGTAACATATGATTAGCAATACTGGTTTTATGAGTATTGAGTCGTTTTGTCTACCTTGTGGTTTTTTAAGTCGTTTGGGAAGTAAAAATCAATAGTTATGTCGTCTGATTACAGCAAAGTTGTCTTTAAACTGTTATAACTTGAGATGCATAAATGATTTTAATGTGATTCCAATTGGAGGTGATAGCTTGTCCTTTTACGATTCTAACGATAGGTCACTCGCCCAAAACGACCAAGAAATGAGTGAGTTATGACTGTTTTACGAAAACTGGACAGTGCTGAAAAATGCGTAGGTACTCGATCGAGTAGCCTTGGTACTCGATCGAGTAGGGGGGGACTCGATCGAGTACGTCAGTTACTCGATCGAGTAGCCCTGGTAATTTGTTTTACGTGCTTCTGATCTTCACCTACTCGATCGAGTAAGTCACTTACTCGATCGAGTGGCCTGTACTCGATCTAGCGACCCCTGTTTTGGGTCATATGCTTATCTTTTGAATTCGTTGCATATTTTGTTTAATTCAAAGTTGTTATTTTGCTTCTTTATGCATTGTTTTACATGTACGTTGGTCTTGACGCGTAAGTTACCCAATCTTGTGGTGTAGTGAGTGGCACCTGTGGTGAGTATGAGTTCGGTGGGAGGACATGAGTTATACGTGGTTGTGATAGATAGTGGAAAAAGAAAAGGAAGATCGTTATGGCTTAATTGAGACATAGAGCATGTTTTCTAAGATGAAATGAGATGAGTGATATGGTTGTGTGTTGAGTAACGTAAAAGTAAGTGAATGTGGGCAAGGGTTGATGTGAGTTTATGGAACGTGAGAATGAAAAGATTGAAATGAGGGACGCAAATGGTGGCATCTTGAGATGTGTAAAGAATCATGGAGGGGGATGGTTAGGAGTTGTGTGGGTTAAGAATATACATAGTGAAAGTTCGTTTTAAAAGGGTGAGAAGAGTAGTATATAGTGAACTTTGTGGAGACATGTCGCGAGGTGGATTTGTAAACAGTGAATGAGTTTGGGAGATTTGGTTTATTAAGAGATGAAACTCTTTGTGTGATTTCTTTGGGCAATTAGCGGTATGAAAGGAATTTTGATTTCTAGAGATGTAATTGTTGAACAGTAAACGTTGATTCTATGGAAGGATTAGTGGCAAGGGTGACTGATGACATAATAAGAGAATATTTGTGACAAGAAAGAGTGAGATGATATCGATATGAAATAATTAGATGTGAGTTTTGGAGCAGTGAGAAAGTAACTTAGGAACACTAAAGAGTTAGGTAGAAGTGATAAGGAGTTGAATGGTTAATTGATTTTGTCGAGTGTACAAGAAAAGAATGAGGGGAGTAAAACTAGGAAAATGTTGACGCATGATTATGTGACATAAAAGTAAGGAATCGTCGAGATGTATGATACTATCAAGAGTAAGTAAGTTAGTGATTATACAGAAATTTCAGGACAACATGATTAATCATGAGTTTCGAGGAATTAAGGGAGTAAGAAGTTGGTGGAGAATTTGCACGATAATAGATAATTGGTGGAGGGTTAGATGAAAATACGAGTAAGATAGTATTGGGAATGATGTTGATGTAATTTTGTTGGTGAATTTGATGATAGTTATTTGGAATGTTAACCGGAGATAGGAAAGAAATCGTGATGTTTAGAGATGAGTGAAAGAGGTTTGATGTCCGGACAGTGGTGGTGTTATGGTTTGTGACTAATGGTTAAGAGTGATGGTATATTAGAAAGGTAGCAATTCAAAAGAGGTTGATTTGGTAGGGACCTGATTGTTGTGTATAATTGTGAGAAGGTATAAGATGTGGTTAGATGAGGCGGATGCTAATAGTTGAATAGTAATGGTATGGTTATACTTGGCAGGAAGTGATGGTTGTGCGAATGGGGGAAAATGTTATGAGGGGCATATGAGTTAAGCTCAGGCGGCAGGTAACCTATCTTGAGTGGTAACTCACGTGATCAGGATTAACTGGTTGGATGTGATTACGGGTCTGTGATATATATAAATGTTTGTGTGAGGTTTTGACCTCACAAGTCGTGATATGGTGTGATTATCATAAAGTTGTTATTTGAATGTTCTGTAATGCATGTTGGGTACGCTAATCTAATTGAATGATGATTAAAAAGGTAATAATTCGAGTGATCGGCATGATGGTTATACTTGTATGTATTCATGATACATGTCAATCTGTGATATGGTAAGGGGATGATATCCATGAGGTTATCTGTTTAATTCATATAATATGTTGTGATGTGATTTAGTAAAGTGGATTTGAATAAGTTTTTCTTGTCTGAGAAGTTATTTTGAGTCAGTGTTTGTGGGAATTGTATGTAGCTGTGATGTCTATCGATGTGGTTGTGGTGCCTCGGATGGTGATCCGGGCACGGTATTTAGTATTGTGATGCGGACATTTTTGCACCGTGGTGTGGCTGTTGGTGGCGGTGTTGCGATGCCGTCACCGGTTGTGGTGGAGTAGGCGGGATGATTATGATTCGAGTTTCGAAAGTTCATACCAGTCA
Source organism: Silene latifolia (assembly GCF_048544455.1). Classification (NCBI taxonomy): domain Eukaryota; kingdom Viridiplantae; phylum Streptophyta; class Magnoliopsida; order Caryophyllales; family Caryophyllaceae; genus Silene; species Silene latifolia. The sequence continues at coordinate 218,020,861 of NC_133534.1, forward strand.
TACATAGATTGTTGTTTTGTTTGATGTTGCTTCCTGTGAGTTCCAGTTTGTACAGATAGACAGTTGTCTTGTTTATTGATGTTTCTTACCAGTTAAGTCTTGGTATGTGGGTAGAGTATGATATAAATAGAGTTGTATATGTTTTCGTTGTTGTCAAGGTATAGTGATATTCCGTTGATGGGACACGGTTGTGAGAAGTTGTTACAGTAATTTTGATCTTGTTCTAGATAAGGCTTTAGTGGACATGGTAATGGCAAGTGATTCGTAAAACATGTGTGGTAATGATCTGATATATGCAGGTGGTTCATAATCCTTTGTTGAGACAGTGAGTGTAGGGTGTTGGGAATTAGGGTCATGTTAAGTTTTGTATGAGTTTTGCGGTAATAAAGAAAGGAACTTGAGGATCTAGTGTGAGTGTACGTAACAAGTGTGGATCGCGAGTTATGCTTTTGGCGATAAGAGTTTTATATAGTTTATATAGAGAGGTGTGTCATGTTGCGGTAATAGGGAACAAGTGAAGTTTTGGGTTAAGTTAAGGATTTTGTGGTATATGTTAGGTGGTGTGACGAGTGAAGTGAAGTATGAGAGTTGTTTAAGTAAGAGAGCCTTGGATATGTGCATGGCGAGTGTTTAGGTTCTAGGTGGTTATCTGTGACATGCGGTGGTGATGAGGATAATGAAAAGATATATCTAGGATTTAGTATTAGTGAGTTACGAGGACGTAACATTTATCTTAAGAGGAGTAGGATGCGATAAAAGAGATTTTGATGGTTGTACATATGGTAGTATATTTGGAAGTAGAGTGTTGGTGTAGCATAAGGTATGGATTTGTATATGTTGTGGTTGATAGTGTTAAAAGGTCATGGACGTGCTTGTAGTAGTTCGATGTTAGGAATGCGAGAATACTTCGATAGTGTTGACAGTTGGATGATGAGGTTATGAGTGTGAGTAAACTTCGAGGACGAAGTTCTTTTTAAGGGTGGTAGAATGTAACATTCCGTTTGATGTTTATGTAGTTGGTTATGTATGGAGTTAGTGTCGGGAGAGTTTATGATGTAGTTGATACGACATCGTGAGCAAGGTGTGGAGGTAGGAATAGTTGGTGGAGTTGGTGTTAAGAGTTCATGGTTTCATATTTTGTAAAGTTGGGGTTTTGTTTTGAGTTCTTAGTAACTTTGTTGCGTCTTGACCGAGTTAGTATGTTTGTTTTTATGTATGGGTTGAACTTCGGGGACGAAGTTCTTTTTAAGGAGGGAAGACTGTAATACTACGGTTTTATGAGTCTCTGGGTACTCTATCGAGTAGGCCTTACTCTGTCGAGTAAGGGTGTGTTGCGGTTTTAAAATAGTTTCTGACCTGTTGGGTACTCGATCGAGTAACCTTGATACTCGATCGAGTAAGGGGGCACTCGATCGAGTACCTCAGCTACTCGATCGAGTAGCTCGGTTAGCGGGTGATAATTCGACGGGTTTTGTTAATAACACGGATTAATATATAAATCTTTCCGTCACTTTCATTATACACCTTTACAAACCTAATAACTTTAAAAGGGAGATGCAAGTTACGTTCTTCGCTTTCATCCGTGTTGTTGACAAATCCCGGAGCTTGAGAGGTCGGATTCCATCGTTCTTTATACTGTGTGATCCTTGCGTCGAGGGTAAGATCTACATACCAATTTTATAGTCTTTCGTTAAGTTTCGTTAAACCCTAATTTTGGGATTGGGGGTTTTGTTATGTTTCTTGATTGGTAGCAATTGCATGATTATATGTTAGGAGGAGGATTCGTAGGAGAGGAATTTTGATACAATTTGTTGAGACCGTCGATTGTGTTCTTTGTTCCAGGTAGGGTTTCCTACTCGTATTACTTACATGTGGTGTGGTGTTGTCTTGTAATTAGTATAATTGATTGATTGCAGACGATGTTGTGATTGTGATTGTGATTGTTTGTCTGTGGTTCTCGAGATGCGTTCTCGGATGAGTGGAGTCACTTGCGGGAGTGGCTTCACGCCCTAGTTTTGTCCTTCGTGGAACCCGCCACGGAAGGGGATGTGCACATTAATGGGACGGGGTTATCGCTCGGTATGATGAGCGGGGCTTAGGTGGGAACGGCTGCGGTCCCCCAGCAGTGGTAATGGTCCAGTGGACGATCGGTGACGGAGATGGAGTGGAGTGCCCGATTGTGTATGATTGCTTGAGTTTGTGTTGGTTCTTTGATCTTGTTGATTATATAACTTGTGTAAATAATGCGACCCCCGTTTAAATGTTTTAAAAGCGTGGTGATCTATTCGGGGTGGTGAGCGGTTATTGAGCGGGTATGATATGACGCGTATGGGATAGCTGGGATGAGTCATCACGTGGCGTTAGAAGTCTTCATTTGTGTCGACGGTGTTTTATAGCTTTGATAGTTTTAGCGAAAGAAACCGTCCGAGAATGTTGTATTTCAGTTTATCAGTTTTGGTTTTGATCATGTAATCACTTAAACTATTTACTTTTAAGTTTGTTTCGTTATTGTCTTATGATTATCATTGCCTCGGGAAACCGAGATGGTAACATCCTTATACCTGGGTGGTCCTGGTAAGGCACTTGGAGTATGGGGGTGTTACATCTAAGGTCAAAGTATTTTCGGGGAAGCTCCGATCACGGTGGTCAGGGCCTTTCAAAGTGACGGACATCTTCCCTTGTGGCGCATTTGAACTTTGGAGTGAAGAAGGTGGAACCTTCAAAGTAAATGGCCAAAGGGTGAAGCGATACTATGATGGTGATGATAAGGGTACTATCGAAGTACTATACCTCAGGGACCCACTTCCCGAGGAGGAAATTGTTTGAATCTCTAACATTGAAGCGGTTTGGTGGAGTTCCACAAGAACCACCACTTGTATATAGCATGCATGTAGTTAGGAAATGAGAGGATTTTGAAATATCATTCTTGGCACACATTGGATTGCGTGATTGGGCCCTTCACTTGACCCAAATCCCGATATGAGGCATCAGTTTGAAAGTGGAAAACTCGGAAAAAGGGTAAGTGAAGGAGTCGGGATTTTATTTACAAAGGAAAAGGAATAAAACGAGTTGAAATTCCTGAAAAGTGACTCTCTGCCGGTGGACTGGAAGCCGGTGCCCTCACCGGCACCGAGTCATTTTTATTTAAATAAAAATTGGAGAATTGAAGTGAAGAGAGGTCATCTGCCGGCAGGCCGGCAGCCGGCTCACCGGTAGAGAGACCCACTACTAATAAATCAAACTGAAAATTGAATAAGGAGTATCCTCTGCCGGTACGCCGGCAGCCGGCTCACCGACGGAGAAACACACTATTGAAGAGAAACGAAGTAAATTGAAGGAGGGAGTGTCCTCTGCCGGCAGGCCGACAGTCGTCCCACCGGCACAGGAGTCCTTTAAGAGAGGAAATTCAAGGAAAAGGAGGAAGAAGATGTCGTTGCCGGTAGGTCGGCAGCCGGCTCACTGGCAGGGAATTACATTGAAAGTTCAAAAATCGAAGTTAAGGGAGATAAGGAGTACTCTCTGCCGGTGGCCCGGCAGCCGGTGCCCCCACCGGCACCGAGTCATTTTTTTTCTTCGGAAGGAAAATTCAGTTTGTGAAATATAAGCAGGTGCCATCTGCCGGCAGGCCGGCTGCCGGTTCACCGACCGGCAGAGGAACACAAAACAGATTAAAACACAACCCGTGCTCCTCTAATTTCTTCATTCTATTTCAATTCTTCTTCTCTCTTATCTCCCCTTTTCCCTTTCCTACTCCATCAAAACTTCATCAATTCACCACCAAACTCCATTAAACCTCCACCAAACCTTCACCCATCAACAACCCATCACTCCTCCTTCACTTTTCACCTTCCAATCAACCAAAAATGACAAGCAAGAGGACTAAGGCGGATCTTGTGAGGGATCAACAACAACTAGTTGAGGCGGCGGCTTCCGACACCAACCCGGATCCCGACTTTCCGGATGTTGTGTTTGCGACACAAGCACAAAAAGGTAAATTGTTTCTATTTAAGAATCACCCCCTCACCCGGACTAGGTTTATTTGTCGTCCCAAAATGAGAAGCCTAGGTTTGGATACGGAGACTTTTGCCTTATTTAAGGGGGTTGGTATAAAGGGAATGTATGACATCCATGACGAGACCTACCCCCGTCTTACTTGGGAATTCCTAAGTAGTTTCTGTCTTGATAAGCACCGCCAAACCTCCATGGTTGCCCAAATCCATTTCTGTCTCATGAACCGAGACCACACTATGTCCCTTGGCCACCTTTGCCAAATTTTTGGATTGACAAGTTCCCATAACCATAAGGCACCCGCGAATATGCATTTTTCCCGGATATGGAAGACTATTTCGGGATTGGAAGACAAAAATGGTTTGAAAACGCCGATAATTTTTTGTCATATTGCACTAATGAGAATTCGGCACCGATTTATGGGGTGCAGGGTCTTTGCTACCGATGAGCCGTAGGTTTTCCGCACAATTGAGCTTGAAAATTTGGGCTCTGATTTACTCAAAACTCCAACACCCTATGAAATTAATGTAGGTCATCACTTGGCCCTTCATTTGTCCAAATTGGCTAAGTCTCTGGGGCAAAAAGTTCCCATCCATGTGGGTGGCCTCATCACCCGCATAGCCAAGCACTTAGACCGCCCGGTGGATTTATCCACCATGAATTGGCTTCGCGGGGATACTTGGATCACAAAAGATTACTTGAAAAACAAGCTTGAATGGATAAAAACAAACCCCTTTGATGGCCTAGATTACTGGCAAATACAAAAACGGAACTCAATCCCAATCCCTAATGCATCCAAATTCAAAATCAAACTCAGTGAAGAATCCTATCTCCTTGAAATTGAAGCGGAGGTGGACCCATCCCAACCTCGCCAAGAGCATCCAATTACCTATGGGAGGGACAACCGGGCACAAACAGCATCTACCCGCTGGTTCATGATGCCGACCCCCTCCGTTTTCCAACCCAATCCGTGGAACCCCCAATTTCGTGAAGGATCCTCTTCAAGCCAACCTCCTCAACCAAACCCGCTCCACTCCGATTTGGTGTCATTTATGAATGACATGAGGTTAGGCTTGAAAAGGGCCGCTAGTGAGAGGCGCGGTATGAAACAAAGATTGGAGAGGATTTACTTCGACCAAGCGGTGGGGCAATTCCCAATCTATGATGACTTCCGGAGGCGAAAATATAATCATCCCTCCGGCCTTTACCCTTCCTACTTACTTGAGCCGGATGGTGGGTACCCCGAGGAAGGGAGCTTTGCCTATGCCGATATCAACATTCGGCCCGACTACTTTACTACCCCGATCTTCCCATCTCCAGCCTCTCAAGGGAGGGGCATGATACAAGATGGTTTGGAGGAGGGCCCTCCATTTTTAGTAACCCCGAGCTTGGAAGTGGCTCGGGAGGAGGGACGGAGATTTTCACTGACACGACTACGGGGTTGGATGACACTTCTGCGGCCATGAACACGGATGATTTCATCCGGGAGTCCGAGTTCGGGACCGGGGAGGAGGAAGATGATGATAAAGACAACGAGTCCTAGGAGGCCTACCTTTTAGCCCGCTTTTGCTCCCACTCAAATCCAAAGCCGAGTATGAATCCCTTAATCCAAACTCTCTCATTCATATTTATTTTTGTATGCATTTAGAGTACTTGTAATATAATTAGATTAGTAACTCATTTAGTTGCATTCATTTGGGCTTGCATTAGATTTAAATTTTGTAAAAGATTACCACATATAGGAATTGCATTCATTTAGTATACTTTGCATCGTAATTTCAATATTGCATATAGTATAGTTCATGCATTGCATCTCCTTTTTAAAAATACAAAAAAAAAAAATTGAAAATTCAAAAATCACAAAAATATGCACTTTACTTTCCGAATCTCCTCCACACAGTATGTCAATAAATAAGTGTGGGGAGGAAATTCCATAAATAAAAAAAAAAATGCAAAAACATGTTTTTAATTTTCAAAAACCAACAAAACCTAAAAATATGTTGCTTTTATTTTCATAAACTTGCCTCCTACCCACACTTCCTCCATCACCAGACATTATATATAATAAGTGTGGGGAAGAGGCCCAAACAAAAAAAAATAAACATGTTATTTACTTTCGAAAAAAAACCCAAAATACCAAAAACAAGTTCTTTATTTTGGAAAAATAACAAAAATACGTTATTTCTTTTCCTATTATCTCCCTATACTTTGTTCCATTGAGGAAAACTAAGAAAATATCCACTTTGTGCATATTGTTTATATTTATATATAATATATATATATATATATATATATATACTTGTAAATTTAGGAAAATTACAAAAATGCCTAAAAATTTAAAAAAAATTCAGAAATTTCAAAAAGGTTGCATTGTATATATATGTTTGTCTAATAAGTGGCGTAGGAACATGCGGAACATTTGAAGCAAAAGGAGACTTGAAGACGCTTGGTATAGTCGTTTTTATCTCTTTCTTCTTTACTATTCTTTTCCTTTATATATCATTGTATTTTTGGAGGAGGATGGGATTTTGATGCCGAGGATGTTCCCTTGAGGAACTGTTGGTTTTGTGTTGATGTGCTTCTAGGAATTAGACATTTGTTGCAGTTTCCATTCATGTTATTTCCATTTCTTGCATGCATTTGTTTCACATGTATATATGTGTTGTGTTCCCTTCTTGTTGCATTGAGTTTGTATATAAATTTTTGAACAAAATGTGGTTTAGGGAGGGAGCATGATGCCCCTATGATTATACCGTCTTGCCCGTGTCTTTCCCCTTTTTGTAGCTTGCACCCATTGACCTCCTCGTTAGCATGATGCCCCTATGATTAGACCGGAAAGTTTTGACCACCATGTGAGACCAAGACC